>NW_024114349.1:0-9050 GCF_003073215.2 Triticum urartu | reverse complement strand
TGGAAAATAAACATGCTAAACCTAGACTCATAATGGGTTCTCTTGCTACACGAATTTGATTTGCATATTATTGATAGAAAGGGAGCTGAGAACCCCGTTGTAGGTAACCTGTCTAGGTTAGAAAATGTTCTTGATGACCCACTACCTATTGATGATAGCTTTCATGATGAACAATTAAATGTCACAAATGCTTCTCATACTACTCCATGGTATGCTGATTATGCTAATTACATTATTGCTAAATTTATACCACCTAGTTTCACATACCAACAAAAGAAAAAGTTCTTCTATGATTTACAACATTACTTTTGGGATGACCCACACCTTTATAAAGATGGAGTAGATGGTGTCATTAGACGTTGTGTACCTAAGCATGAACAGGAACAGATCCTTCGCAAGTGTCACACCAAAGCTTATGGAGAACACCACGCTGGAGATAGAACTGCACATAAGGTATTGCAATCCAGTTTTTATTGGCCTACTCTCTTCAAGGATGACCGTAAGTTTGTTGTATCTTGTGATGAATGTCAAAGAATTTGTAATATTAGTAGGCGTCAAGAAATGCCTATGAATTATTCACTTGTTATTGAACCATTTGATGTTTGGGGCTTTGATTATATGGGACCATTTCCTTCCTCTAATGGATATACACATATTTTAGTTGCTGTTGATCACGTTACTAAGTGGGTAGAAGCTATTCCAACTAGTAGTGCCAGTCATAACACCTCTATTAAGATGCTTAAAGAAGTTATTTTTCCAAGGTTTGGAGTCCCTAGATATTTAATGACTGATGGTGGTTCACACTTTATTCATGGTGTTTTCCGTAAAATGCTTGCTAAATATGATGTTAATCATATAATTGCATACCCTTATCACCCACAGTCTAGTGGTCAAGTAAAACTGAGTAATAGGGAACTCAAATTAATTTTTTAAAAGACTGTTAATAGGTCTAGAAAGAATTGGTCCAAGAAACTTGATGATGCATTATGGGCCTATAGAACTGCATAAAAAAACCTATGGGTATGTCTCCGTATAAAATGGTTTATGGAAAAGCATGTCACTTACCTCTCGAACTAGAACATAAGGCTTATTGGGATATTAAGGAGCTTAACTATGATTTCAAACTTGCCGGTGAGAAGAGGTTATTTGACGTTAGCTCACTTGATGAATGGAGAACCCAAGCCATTGAGAATGCCAAATTGTTTAAAGAAAAAGTTAAAAGATGGCATGACAAAAGAATACAAAAGCGTGAGTTTAATGTAGGTGATTATGTATTGCTATACAACTCTCGTTTAAGATTTTTTGCAGGATAACTTCTCTCTAAATGGGAAGGTCCTTATGTTATCGAGGAGGTCTATCATTCCGGTGCATTAAAAATCAACAACTTCGAAGGCACAAATCCGATGGTGGTGAACGGTCAAAGAATCAAATATTATATCTCAGGTAATCCTATAAATGTTGAAACCAGTGTTATTGAAACCGTAACCCCGGAGGAATACATAAGGGACACTTTCCGGAACGTTTCAGACTCCGAAAAGGAATAGGTATGTGGTATGGTAAGTAAACCAACTCCAAAACAGTTCTAATGGCAATTTTCTTCCGTTTTGGAATATTTAGAAAAATAGAAAAATAAGAAGCAGTCCAGGAAGGACACGAGGGCTCCACAAGGGTGGAGGGCACGCCCCCCTACCTCGTGGGCACCTCGTGTGCTCTCCGGACTCCGTTTTCTTGCATGATACGTATTTTGGTTGGTAAAAATTCATTATATAATCTCTCGAAGGTTTTGACCACCGTATCACGCAAAAATCTCATGTTCTTGTTTTGAGCTGTTCCTGCTACAGATTAGAGCAATATGTCGTCCCAGGATTTGG
The DNA here is from genome assembly GCF_003073215.2 of Triticum urartu. Lineage (NCBI taxonomy): Eukaryota > Viridiplantae > Streptophyta > Magnoliopsida > Poales > Poaceae > Triticum > Triticum urartu. Next base: position 7,179 of record NW_024114349.1, on the reverse strand, counting down.
AAGGAGAAATCTATGTGGCTGATTATCTTGTACATCCTAAGGTCTATGGGGACGTGTAGCATTTTGGTTGGACTACGGAAGAAGAAGAGGACTATGAACCTAAGGGAAAGGAGGAGACGAGCTCAGATGAAGATGAAGTCCCATTACCTCAACCTGTGGATATGCATGTGGAGTTCAAAAAGTCAAGCCTCCCTGATAGAGCAAAGAAACCTAAGATCGAGTTTATCCATTTTCGCCTCTTGCAAGAAAACAAACAGAAATTATGCAAGAAGATATTAAGCCATGAGCAGGAGATCGATGACCCGAGGGATCAAAATTATGTCCTCAAACGCAAATTAAGGAAGAAGCCTACATCATCGACAACTCCACCCTCTCCACCAGCAAAGAAGAATTGAGTATCTGGTATGGGAACTCCCCTTGGCAGCTGCCAAGCTTGGGGGAGTGCCCCAGTATCGTATCACCATCACTCCTATCTTTACCGTTTTTCTTAGTTCGATCCTTTTGGTAATATCTTGATCTAGTAGCATAAAGTTTTAGTATGATATAGTTGTGAGTTTTGCTTTATGATCCTTCTATGTAATCGAGTCTGTAAGCTATATATATAATAAAGATTAGTGTTGAGTCAAGGGCTTGATTATTTCTCTATAATCTTGAGTGAATAAAAGAAAAGAGAAAAAGAATAAAAATGAAATAAAAGAGATCATATTGATCTTATGGAGAGTAATGAGCTCACATAGAAAGAGTATGATGAATAAAAGTTGTTGAGAGTTGACAAACATAGTTTTGGTCATCGTTGCAATTAATAGGAAGTAATAAAGAAAGAGAGGTCTTCACATATAAATACACTATCTTGGACATCTTTTATAATTGTGAGCACTCATTAAAATATGACATGCTAAAGGGTTGACGTTGGACAAGGAAGACAACGTAATGGGTTATGTTTTCTTACATCTAAGATAAATCATATTGTCTTAGATCATCTAACTTGTTTGAGCTTTCCTTTCCCCCTCATGCTAGCCAAATTCTTTGCACTAAGTAGAGATACTACTTGTGCTTCCAAACACCCTTAAACCAGTTTTGCCATGAGAGTCCACCATATCTACCTATGGATTGAGTAAGATCCTCCAAGTAAGTTGTCATCGGTGCAAGCAATAAAAAAGCTCTCTAAATATGTATGACTTATTAGTGTGGGAGAAAATAAACTTTATACGATTGTGTGATATGGAAGAAATAAAAGCGACAGACTGCATAATAAAGGTCCATATCACAAGTGGCAATATAAAGTGACGTTCTTTTGCATTAAGATTTTGTGCATCCAACTATAAAAGTGCATGACAACCTCCGCTTCCCTCTGTGAAACGCCAATATTTTACCTTTATCTCCTACCTTACATAAGAGTCATGGTGATCTTCACCCTTCCCTTTTACATTTTATCTTTTGGCAAGCACAATATGTTGGAAAGATCTTGGTATATATGGCTAATTGGATGTGAGTTTTCATGAACTATTATTGTTGACATTACCCTTGAGGTAAAACGTTGGGAGGCAAAACTATAAGCCCCTATGTTTCTCTGTGTCCGGTTAAAACTCCATACCCATAAGTATTGCATGATTGTCAGCAATTGTGAAAGACTACATGATAGTTGACTATGTGGACTTGCTGCAAATCTCTTATATTGACTCTTTCCTATGTTATGATAAATTGCAATTGCTTCAATGACTGAGATTATAGTTTGTTAGTTTTCAATGAAGTTTATGATTCATACTTGAGATTGTGATTGAATTGTTACTCTAGCATAAGAAATCATATGACAATATCCATATATGTTGCTGTTATGAGAATAGTCATGATGCCCTCATCTCCGTATTTTATTTTATCGAGTCCTCTACCTCTAAACATGTGGACATATTTATCGTTATCGGCTTCCACTTGAGGACAAGCGAGGTCTAAGCTTGGGGGAGTTGATACGTCCATTTTGCATCATGCTTTATATCAATATTTATTGCATTATGGGCTGTTATTACACATTATGTCACAATACTTATGCCCATTCTCTCTTATTTTACAAGGTTTACATAAAGAGGGAGAATGCCGGCAGCTGGGATTCTCGGCTGGAAAAGGAGCAAATATTAGAGACCTATTCTACACAGCTTCAAAAGTCTTGAAACTTCACGGAAGTCATTTTCAGAATATATAAAAAACACTGAGCGCGAGAAGTTCCGGACGGGGGCCACACCCTGCCCACGAGGGTGGGGGCCGTGCCCTACCCCCCTGGGCGCGCCCCCTGCCTCGTGGGTCCCCTGGTGGCCCTCTGATGCCCATCTTCTGCTATATGGAGTCTTTCTTTGAGGAAAAAATCATAAGCATGCTTTCGACGAGACTCTGCCGCCACGAGGCGGAACCTTGGCAGATCCAATCTAGGGCTCCAGCTGAGCTGTTCTACCGGGGACACTTCCCTCCGGGAGGGGGAAATCATCACCATCGTCATCACCAACGATCCTCTCATCGGGATGGGGGCAATCTCCATCATCATCTTCACCAGCACCATCTCCTCTCAAACCCAAGTCATCTCTTGTATCCAATTCTCGTCTCTAAGTCTGGGATTGGTACCTGTGGGTTGCTAGTAGTGTTGATTACTCCTTGTAGTTGATGCTAGTTGGTTTATTTGGTGGAAGATCATATGTTCAGATCCTTTATGTATATTAATACTCCTCTGATTATGAACATGAATATGCTTTGTGAGTAGTTACATTTGTCCCTGAGGACATGGGAGAAGTCTTGCTATTAGTAGTCATGTGAATTTCTTATTCGTTCGATATTTTGATGAGATGTATGTTGTCTCTCCGCTAGTGGTGTTATGTTAACGTCAACTACATGACACTTCACCATTATTTGGGCCTAGAAGAAGGCACTGGGAAGTAATAAGTAGATGATGGGTTGCTAGAGTGACAGAAGCTTAAACCCTAGTTTATGCGTTGTTCGTAAGGGGCTGATTTGGATCCATATGTTTCATTCTAATGTTAGGTTTACCTTAATACTTTTGTTGCAGTTGCGGATGCTTGCAATAGAGGTTAATCATAAGTGGGATACTTGTCCATGTAAGGGCAGTACCCAAGCACCGGTCCACCCACATATTAGATTATCAAAGTACCGAACGCGAATCATATGATCGTGATGAAACCTAGCTTGACGATAATTCCCATGTGTCCCTGGGAGCGCTTTTCTCTAAATAAGAGTTTGTCCAAGCTTGTCCTTTGCTACAAAAAGGATTGGGCCATCTTGCTGCACTTTATTTACTTTTGTTACTTGTTGCTTGTTACCAATTATCTTATCACAAAACTATCTGTTACCTATAATTTCAGTGCTTGCAGAGAATACCTTGCTGAAAACCACTTATCATTTCCTTCTGCTCCTCGTTGGATTCGACACTCTTACTTATCGAAAGGAGTACGATAGATCCCCTATACTTGTGGGTCATTACCTCACCTGCGCAAAAGTGAGTCATGAGTGATGTGAGGGCTGCCATGGATTTCGGTTTTTCATGGCCGAGGTGGCGGGCGAGCCATTCGTCACGGATGCTGCGTTTGAAGGCTGCTAGGGCTTCGGCATCCGGACAGTCTGGTTCTTTTTGGTTAGGAACCTAGTCCAGAATTTTCTTGCTGATTCTCCAGGTTGTTGAACTATGTGGCTTAAGTCATCGGCATCGGGTGGCCGAACATATGTACCTTGGGAGTTGTCGAGGAAGGCTTCTTCCAAGTCCTCCCAGCTGCCGATGGAGTTCTCAGGGAGACTATTTAGTCAGTGTCGAGCTGGTCCTTTGAGCTTTAACGGGAGGTATTTGATAGCATGGAGGTCATCTCCTCGTGCCATGTGGATGTGGAGAATAAAATCTTCGATCCACACTGCAGGGTCAGTTGATCCGTCGTATGATTCAATATTCACAGGCTTGAAACCCTCGGGGAATTCGTGATCCAGCACCTCATCTGTGAAGCAGAGAGGGTGTGCGGCGTCTCTATAGCGGGCCGCGTCCCGGCGCACCTCCGACTAAGTCCATCTATGGTTATCGGCCCGGGTGTGATTAAGTTTGTCACGTCCGAATAGGTAGCTGTCATCCCGAGTAGGGAAGAGTCCTCGCGATCCGTATATAGATCTGGTGTGTCCTGTTTTACTGTCCAATTCCTGCCGAAGATCGTATGTATGATCCCGAGCTAGTCTATCCCTGAGTTGGGGCGGGCTGTTGTTCGGCCTGAGTTGCCGTTTTATCCCGACCGCGGGGTGTTCGGTCTGCCGCACTGTCCCGACCGCATGGTAGTCGGTCCGCATTGCGCGAGGGAGGTATGGGATCTGGTGCCTCCTCATCGAACTGAGGTAGCAGTCTGCGTTTTCGGTAACTCTTGGCTAGGCGCTTGAGGCTGTATTCTTCGGCTGCCAGGACGTATGTCCATCTGTCGATGAGTAGGTCTTGATCTGCTTGGAGCTGCTGCTGCTTTTTCTTTAGGCTTCTTGCAGTAGCTATGAGCTGGCGCTTAAAGTGCTCCTGTTTGAGGGGTGCCTCAGGCACGATGAAGTCTTCATTGCCAAGGCTCTCATCATCCTCGGAGGGTGGACGATAACTATCGTCATCCGGGTCATTGGGCGTGGCCTATTATCAGGGTTAACCTGCTCGTTGTCCTGATCCTCCTGTTCGGATGCGGCTCCAACAGGGTCTTCAATGTTTTAGGCGTCGCCTAGAGTACTGTTTTCTCCGGTTCCACTGTTGCCATCTTTTGAGCGACGAGGCTTAGAGCGGCTTTAGGGCGCCGGCGTTTGGACTGTGTCTCGGAGTGTTTATTCGCATCTGGCTCTTCTTTGTCGTCGCCAGATCCTTTAGGTGTATCAACCATGTATATGTCATACGAAGAGGTGACCATCCAACGTCCAGTGGATGGTGGGTCAAAGGTGAGTGCTCGAAAACGTCAGTGGCGTTGAATTCGAAGGTCAATAACCGATCTAGCTCGGTGTCCGCAGGCGCACATGGTCCGGAACTTAGAGCCGGAGACGAGTCCGAGGTTCCGTTGAAGCAAATATTGCAAGGTGTTGAGTCCGTGTGTAGCTCCAACGCTGCGGACTCTGTGGCCTCGGACAGTACGATCTGCTCCGGATCTAAGGCTGTTGCAGCAACAGGAACCATCTCCTGGATGTGATCCGGTGATGGATTTAAGTCATGTTCATCAGAGCGAGGGGGAGCGATCGCCGCGGTCTCAAATCCATTGAAGATCAAGTCCCCACGGATATCTGCGACATAGCTCAAGCTTCCAAATCTGACCTGATGGCCAGGGGCGTAGCTGTCGACATGCTCCAGATGGCCAAGCAAGTTGGCCCGCAGTACGAAGCCGCCGAACACAGAAATCTATCCGGGGAGGAAGGTTCCTCCTTGGACAACGTCATTATTGACGATTGAAGGGGCCATCAAACCTGTTGTCGAAAGTAAATCAGAATTTGGAGCCACCAGACTTCCAGAAGGTGGACAAGGCTGCAGGGAATAACCATGTGTGGCGCCCCTAGATGATCACAGCTGCAGTCCGTAGGAAGCCTCACCTCCTAAAAAGTCTACCTCAACAACTTGGGGAGACTAGTATAGGATCTCACATTAAATGAGATAAATTTAAAAAATACAAAACATCTTCAACCATTCAGAGAAACAATTATAGGCACACATCAATGGTTGATGTACAAACTCAAAAAGTTTAAGCTCCTAATTTGAATTAAACTAATATAAAAAAGAAAGAAAAAATCATATGTGAATAGTGTCAAAATACTATTCAGATGGGATCTTCGCGAAGCACGACCTTGCGGAGGTGATAATAAAATCTATAAATATGGCGGAGCGTTCCATAATTTATAGGAATCTATGGCGGTGGAATGGATGTAAGGCGGTGCAGGCGGGCCCCAGATGGCTAGGTGGTGCGCCCTACCCTATGCTGCTCATCTCGATCTCTTCCAAAGCCTCCCTGGTTTCGTGTTGCCAATATAGAATTTGTATTAAACCGACAAGTGATTTGGACCTCCATAGATACTGATTCCCTATGAAACCAAAAGCAAGCAGAAAAATAAGAACAAGCATTGGGCAGTCAATTAATTAGTCTACAAAAATAGTATAAATTACTAGAAATATTATATAGAAGTGATAATATAATAGCATGAGACAATAAAATATTCTAGATACGTTTGAGACGTATCACGACGTGCATGATCCTCGATGGCGATGGCGATGACGATCTGTATTTTTGTGGTAGATAGGGCTTGAAAGCTATTGCCGGCCTGCATATTTTGATGATGTGATATATACTAACCCCTCACGTTGATGGCAAACTTGCGGTGGTAGGATCACACCCTCTTTTGGATTTGGTGGTAGGATGACACCTTAATAGTGGCAGGATAAACTTGCCATGCCCTATGACCATGCATGCTTTCTTATGTTACATGTCTACTATGCTCCATTGCTTGCTACTTGAATTGTTACTCTTCTGTCATGGTAGGAGAAGTGGTATGTGGTGTACGAAGGAAGGGTTCTAGGGGCTTATAGTTCATGGAACACATGCGAAGAACAAGTCAACCATTACCCAAAGAACTCCTACAAAGGTTAAAGACTAGGCAGCAGGAAGTGGATGCTTACTCCATGTTTGTGTACACGCATACAAGCAATGTTGAAGTAGACAAGGCTCATCAACAACTTGGAAGGTTTCAGATCAAGAACTTGATCATCATTGTCCAGTTCGTCGAGATTTAGTATTGTTTTATTTGTGTGATTGGTGTGATCATATGTAAGTTGTAGCTAGTAAGCTCATCACCTAGGGTACAAGGTCAGCAGATCTCACAGCCTGTATGCAATCAAACACCATGTAGTTGCATCAAACCAACCACTAAAACTTCTCCCCTAATGTAGGCAGCCTAGATGCGGGCCACTCATAGAGACTTTGCAGTGGCGGGCATATCTGCTTGCGGCCCGCCACAGGAATATATTGTTAGTTGTGGTAGGGAATTTGGGGCACCAACCACAACTACATGTCCAGCCGCCAACACAAATCCGACAACAAACTGTAAGAACAAGTAACGTATGCGATAATACACATTACAATAGACGTTTCTGAGATTAGCCGCATCACAATGTACCTTAACAAGCGGCACATTTTACCATAA
>NW_024114348.1:0-46710 GCF_003073215.2 Triticum urartu | reverse complement strand
AAACAAATTCAGATTTTTTTTGGAGGATCATTCGAACTCAATATTAGAAGGGCACTTTTAGCTTACTTGTGACTTTTGTCTACGTGGAGGAGAAACAAGTAAAAATGAGAGGGGTGTGAGTTCTAATGCAAGAGCCCACCTGTACATTTGCTTCAAAATAAACATAATAAGTGTATAGGAAAGAGAAAGACAAATGGTGAGAACAAAACAATCAATCTAATAGCCCATTACAAGAGTGATTACTAGTGATGGTTCTTAGTGACATGACAATTGTGCACAGTCACAAATTGGCTATATTAAGAATGGGTTTTGCTTCCCCTAGAAAAAACAAGAGTTTTCGTTCGGTACCCCCCCCCCCCCCCCCACAAAAAATTTGCAAGAATTTTAAAGTTACTTAAAAAGGCCATAACCATATTAGCTTGCAGATCAAACGTATTGAGTAGATTGACTTGGATACAAAAGACTACACTCTGCTTTTCGATTGAAGGGTACCTTCTAATCTCCACTTTTAATCTGCATCGGAAATCATAAACTTTTCTAGAGGGGGTGTACCGAAGCAATACATGAATTGGTTGGATCGTTCGAATATGTGATAGTACATATATTGTGTTGTAGTATTAACGTTCACAAACTCTTCGTATATCTCACAATCATTTTTCTCATCCTTGAATCTTTTTCCGTGTGGGCAATGATTGTTTAGTGATTGCATAACGCTACTAGTGCAAACCAAAGCTCCGAGCCAGGCCCTGCCCCTGCCTATGTCTTGTTTCAATTTGTTTTTCTTTTGCGCGTGTGCGACTGCGCTTTCGTTATGGGCAACGCGACTTGATATACAACAACTTCGGAAACTTTTGACATGTCGACCTGCTTCGTAGCACTTTCCAGTAAGATAAGCCAGAGCGTTTCTGAAAGTTTTGTTGTTGTTCCATGACGGCTACTCATATTTAATTTATAATACTGTTGTTTCTGGGACCCACATTGTATGTATCCTTGTGTACACCAACCGCAGGCCGGTAAAGCTATCTTGCATATTCAATCGGCAATCATCATCTGGGCAGGTGAAGGTCTACCGGTTCGATAGTTGTTGAGCATCAGCGCCAAGGGCAGCGGAGTCAACACTGTCGTCAACTGCACTCCTATAACAATATAGGCATCTTTACGATCTTATTATCTCTGATGTGTAGCTAAATTATTTCAGTTCATCATACCTGCTGATATGGCTGCTAGATTCATTTCAATACCAGACGTGGTGTTCCCCGCGCGAAGCTGCACCTTATTTTCTCGAGATTGATTTTTTTAGGCGATGACGCCATTTTGATCACTCTTGTTGCGTACTGGTCAGTCGTCAGCAGGAGGAGGAAGTTAGGCGGTGCTTTCGGGAGTAGTACTATAATGATAAAATAAACGCAGTACTTCCTCCGGTCCTTTTTACTTTGCATATTAGAATTATCTGAAGTCAAACTTCACAAAATTTGATCATATTTATATGAAAAAATATCCACATCTGCTATGCTAAAATTATACAATATAAAACTTTAAGTCATGACACATCTATTGATATTAATTTCAGATTGTGAATGTTGGTATTTTTTTTTATAAAGTTGGTCAAACTTTACGAGGCTTGACTTCAGTCAAACCTTACTTGCCTGGTTTGAAAGAGAAGGGTTCCTCGAGTTGTTAGCTCGGGAGTGGGCTAAAGACTCAGGAGGAAGGACGCCTATCGAGCGATGGCAATGCAAGATTCGTCATCTCCGAAGGTTCCTTCGAGGATGGGCTAAGCACACGCATGGTATTTATAAGGCGGAGAAGGAGAGACTTCCTCTACTTATTCAAAACCTTGAAGTTAAAGCTGAAACATCTATCTTGGATTCCAGTGAGTTGGAGACAAAGATAGAGGCGGAGATGCGACTTAAACAGCTTCTTCGAGAGGAGGAATTGAAGTGGGCGTTGCGAGCTAAAGTTCGCAAGATAGTACAAGGCGAGGACAATACTCAATTCTTTCATATGATTGCTAATGGGAAGCATCGTAAAAAGAGAATTTTCCAGCTAGAACAAGACGAAGGGACGATAGTTGGTCAAGACAATTTGAAAATCTATATTACCAATTATTATAAGCAGTTGTTTGGTCCCCCGGAAGAGAATTTTGTGTCCTTAGATGAGTCTAGGGTTGAGGATGTTCCTCAACTTGAGACTGCCGAGAATGAGCTCCTGACTGCTCCTTTCTCTGAGAAAGAGGTGTTTGAAGCCATTGCACAAATGGAGAATAATAAGGCTCCAGGACCGGATGGGTTCCCGGCGGAGTTCTACAAAAAGTGCTGGCATTTTATTAAGGGAGATTTGATGCCCATGTTCCACGAGTTTTTTGAGGGACAGCTTCAGTTGTTTAAGCTGAATTTTGGAACGATAACTCTTCTTCCTAAGAAGACAGACGCTGCTCGCATTGAGCAGTTCAGACCCATATGTCTGCTTAATGTGAGTTTCAAAATCTTCACCAAGGTCGGGACGAACAGACTTACGCAGATTGCGCATTCTGTGGTTCATCCGTCCCAGTCTGCTTTCATGCCTGATAGAAATATCCTTGAAGGGGTTGTTGTCTTGCATGAAACGCTCCATGAAATCCACTCAAAAAAACTTGATGGCGTAGTTTTTAAAGTGGATTTTGAAAAAGCATATGATAAAGTTAAATGGCCTTTCCTTCAACAAGCTTTGCGTATGAAAGGTTTGATCCGGCCTGGAGAAACCAGATTGACTCCTTTACGCAAAAAGGGAGTGTAGGGATTAAAGTGAATGATGACATAGGTCACTATTTCCAAACACACAAGGGGCTAAGGCAAGAAGACCCGATGTCACCGATCATGTTTAACATAGTGGCAGATATGCTGACTATTTTAATAGGTCGGGCAAAGGATGCAGGGTAGGTAGGCGGCCTGGTCCCACATCTAGTTGATGGAGGGATTTCCATTCTTCAGTATGTTGATGATACTATCATCTTTATGGAGCACGACTTGGCGAAAGTAAAAAACATGAAGCTGCTGTTATGCTTATTTGAACAATTATCTGGCCTCAAAATTAACTTCCACAAGAGCGAAATGTTTTGCTTCGGAAGAGCAAAGGATGACCAGGACACGTATAAACAATTGTTCGGATGTGAATTGGGCTCCTTACCGTTTACGTACTTAGGTATACCCATTCATCATCGTAAGCTGACTAATTTTGAGTGGAAATGCATCGAGGATCGCTTTGAAAAGAAACTGAGCTGTTGGAAAGGGAAGCTCATGTCATACGGATGACGATTGATTCTGATTAATTCAGTCCTTACCAGTATGCCTATGTTTCTCTTATCCTTTTTCCAGGTTCCGGTGGGAGTCAGGAAAAGGTTAGATTTTTACCAATCTCGATTTTTTTGGCAGAATGATGAGCTCAAACGAAAGTATAGGCTCGCTAAGTGGGATATAATCTGTAGGCCGAAGGACCAAGGGGGTCTAGGTATTGAAAATTTGGAAGTCAAAAACATATGTCTCCTTAGCAAATGGCTATTTAAACTATCGTCTGAGACGGACGCTACTTGGGCACAGATTTTGCGCAATAAGTATATTTATGCTAAAACCTTGGCCCAGGTAAACGTGAGGCCTTCCGACTCACCTTTTTGGAAGGGTTTGATGAGAGTCAAACAACTTTTTTTCAACAAGTCAAAATTTATTGTCGGGAATGGTGCCACTACGAGGTTTTGGGAGGATACGTGGCTTGGGGAGACTCCCCTTGCACTTCAATATCCTACTTTGTACAACATTGTGCGACGTAGAGAAGCCTATGTTGCAACTGTTTTACAATCCACTCCCCTCAATATTAGTTTTCGGAGGACGCTAGTTGGAAATCATTGGGAGGCCTGGATCCACCTTGTTAGACGTTTGATGGAGGTCCGGCTGTCCCAGCAACCAGATCAGCTGTATTGGAAACTTACTAAGAACGGTGTGTTCTCGGTTAAATCTATGTATCTGGATGTCATTAACTCTAGCGTTGTCCCTTCTTCAATTCACGTTTGGAAAGTAAAGGTTCCCTTACGAATGAAAGTGTTTATTGTTGGGGAACGTTGTAGAAAACAAAAAATTTCCTACGGTTTCACCAAGATCCATCTAGGAGTTCATCTAGCAACGAGTGATCGGATTGCATCTACATACCTTTGTAGATCACGTGCGGAAGCGTTCAAAGAACGGGGATGAGGAAGGCGTACTCGACGTGATCCAAATCACCGAAGATCCTAGCGCCGAACGGACGGCACCTCCGCGTTCAACACACGTACGGTCAGCGTAACGTCTCCTCCTTCCTGATCCAGCAAGGGGGAGGAGAGGTTGAGGAAGATGGCTCCAACAGCAGCACGACGGCGTGGTGGTGGTGGAGCTGCAGTACTCCGGCAGGGCTTCGCCAAGCACTATGGAGGAGGAGGATGTGTTGGAGAGGGAAAGGGAGGCACCAAAGATGTGGTATGAGAGGCCCTCCTTCCCCCACTATATATAGGGAGTCCAAGGGGGGGGGGCGCCGGCCCTAGGAGATCCAATCTCCTAGGGGGGTGCGGCCAAGGGAGGAATCCCTCCTCCCCAAGGCACCTAGGAGGTGCCTTCCCCTTTTGGGACTCTTCCCTTCTTGAACCCTAGGCCGCATGGGCCTCTTGGGGCTGGTGCCCTTGGCCCATGCAGGCCAAGGCGCACACCCCTACAGCCCATGTGGCCCCCGGATAGGTGGCCCCACCCGGTGGACCCCCGGGACCCTTCCGGTGGTCCCGGTACAATACCGGTGACCCCGAAACTTGTCCCGATGCCCGAAATAGCACTTCCTATATATAATTCTTTACCTCCGGACCATTCCGGAACTCCTCGTGACGTCCGGGATCTCATCCGGGACTCCGAACAACATTCGGGTTACTGCATATACATATCCCTACAACCCTAGCGTCACCGAACCTTTAAGTGTGTAGACCCTACGGGTTCGGGAGACATGTAGACATGACCGAGATCGCTCTCCGGTCAATAACCAACAGCGGGATCTGGATACCCATGTTGGCTCCCACATGCTCCTCGATGATCTCATCGGATGAACCATGATGTTGAGGATTCAAGCAACCCCGTATACAATTCCCTTTGTCAATCGGTATATTACTTGCCCGAGATTCGATCGTCGGTATCCCAATACCTCGTTCAATCTCGTTACCGGCAAGTCACTTTACTCGTACCGTAATGCATGATCCCGTGACTAGACACTTGGTCACTTTGAGCTCATAATGATGATGCATTACCGAGTGGGCCCAGTGATACCTCTCCGTCATACGGAGTGACAAATCCCAGTCTTGATCCGTGTCAACCCAACAAACACTATCGGAGATACCCATAGTATACCTTTATGGTCACCCAGTTACGTTGTGACGTTTTGTACACCCAAAGCACTCCTACGGTGTCCGGGAGTTGCATGATCTCATGGTCTAAGGAAAAGATACTTGACATTGGAAAACTCTAGCAAACGAACTATACGATCTTGTGCTATGTTTAGGATTGGGTCTTGTCCATCACATCATTCTCCTAATGATGTGATCTCGTTATCAATGACATCCAATGTCCATAGTCAGGAAACCATGACTATCTGTTGATCAACGAGCTAGTCAACTAGAGGCTTACTAGGGACATGTTGGTGTCTGTTATTCACACATGTATTACGATTTCCGGATAACACAATTATAGCATGAATAAAACACAATTATCATGAACAAGGAAATATAATAATAAACCTTTTATTATTGACTCTAGGGCATATTTCCAACAGTTTCCCACTTGCACTAGAGTCAATAATCTAGTTACATTGTGATGAATCGAACACCCATGGAATTCTGGTGTTGATCATGTTTTGCTCTAGGGAGAGGTTTAGTCAACGGATCTGCTACATTCAGGTCTGTATGTACTTTACAAATATCTATGTCTCCATCTTGAACATTTTCACGAATGGAGTTGAAGCGACGCTTGATGTGCCTTGTCTTCTTGTGAAACCTGGGCTCCTTGGCAAGAGCAATAGCTCCCAGTGTTGTCACAGAAGAGCTTGATCGGCCCCGACGCATTGGGTATGACTCCTAGGTCGGTGATGAACTCCTTCACCCAAATTTCTTCATGCGCTGCCTCCGAGGCTGCCATGTACTCCGCTTCACATGTAGATCCCGCCATCGACGCTCTGCTTGCAACTGCACCAGCTTACTGCCCCACCATTCAAAATATACACGTATCGGTTTGTGACTTAGAGTCATCCAGATCTGTGTCGAAGCTAGCGTCGACGTAACCCTTTACGACGAGCTCTTCGTCACCTCCATAAACGAGAAACATTTCCTTAGTCCTTTTTAGGTACTTCAGGATATTCTTGACCGCTGTCCAGTGTTCCTTGCCGGGATTACTTTGGTACCTTCCTACCAAACTTACGGCAAGGTTTACATCAGGTCTGGTACACAGCATGGCATACATAATAGAACCTATGGCTGAGGCATAGGGGATGACACTCATCTCTTCTATATCTTCTGCCGTGGTCGGACATTGAGCTGAGCTCAATTTCACACCTTGCAACACAGGCAAGAACCCCTTCTTAGACTGATCCATATTGAACTTCTTCAATATCTTATCAAGGTATGTGCTTTGTGAAAGACCTATGAGGCGTCTTGATCTATCTCTGTAGATCTTGATGCCTAATATATAAGCAGCTTCTCCAAGGTCCTTCATTGAAAAACTCTTATTCAAGTAGGCCTTTATGCTGTCCAAGAGTTCTATATCATTTCCCATCAAAAGTATGTCATCTACATATAATATGAGAAATGCTACAGAGCTCCCACTCACTTTCTTGTAAACACAGGCTTCTCCATAAGTCTGCATAAACCCAAACGCTTTGATCATCTCATCAAAACGAATGTTCCAACTCGGAGATGCTTGCACCAGCCCATAAATCGAGCGTTGGAGCTTGCACACCTTGTCAGCATTCTTAGGATCGACAAAACCTTCCGGCTGCATCATATACAATTCTTCCTTATTAAGGAATGCAGTTTTGACGTCCATTTGCCATATCTCATAATCATAGAATGCAGCAATTGCTAACATGATTTGGACGGACTTCAGCTTCGCTACGGGTGAGAAAGTCTCATCGTAGTCAACCCCTTGAACTTGTCAATAACCCTTAGCGACAAATCCAGCCTTATAGATGGTCACATTACCATCCGCGTATGTCTTCTTCTTAAAGATCCATTTACTTTCTATGGCTCGCCGATCTTCGGGCAAGTCAGTCAAAGTCCATACTTTGTTTTCATACATGGATTCTATCTCGGATTTCATGGCTTCTAGCCATTTGTCGGAATCTGGGCCCGCCATCGCTTCTTCATAGTTCGAAGGTTCACCGTTGTCTAATAACATGATTTCCAAGACAGGGTTGCCGTACCACTCTGGTGCGAACGTGTCCTTGTGGACCTTCGAATTTCAGTAGGAGCTTGATCAGAAGTATCTTGATCATTATCATTAACTTCCTCTCTAGTCGGTGCAGGCACCTCAGGAACATTTTCTTGAGTTGCGCCATTTTCCGGTTCAAGAGGTAATACTTCATCAAGCTCTACTTTCCTCCCACTTACTTCTTTCGAGAGAAACTCTTTCTCTAGAAAGGACCCATTCTTGGCAACAAAGATCTTGCCTTCGGATCTGAGGTAGAAGGTATACCCAATAGTTTCTTTAGGGTATCCTATGAAGACGCATTTTTCTGATTTGGGTTCGAGCTTTTCAGGTTGAAGTTTCTTGACATAAGCATCGCATCCCCAAACTTTTAGAAACGACAGCTTAGGTTTCTTCCCAAACCATAATTCATACGGTGTCGTCTCAACGGATTTCGACGGAGCCCTATTTAAAGTGAATGCGGCAGTCTCTAAAGCATAGCCCCAAAATGATAGCGGTAAATCGGTAAGAGACATCATAGATCGCACCATATCTAATAGAGTGCGATTACGACGTTCGGACACACCATTACTCTGAGGTGTTCCAGGCGGCGTGAGTTGTGAAACTATTCCACATTTTCTTAAGTGTGTGCCAAATTCGTGACTCAAGTATCTCCTCCACGATCTGATCGTAGGAACTTGATTTTTCTGTCACGTTGATTCTCAACCTCACTCTGAAATTCCTTGAACTTTTCAAAGGTTTCAGACTTGTGTTTCATTAAATAGATATACCCATATCTACTCAAGTCATCAGTGAGGGTGAGAACATAACGATAGCCACCGCGAGCCTCAACACTCATTGGACCGCACACATCAGTATGTATGATTTCCAATAAGTCGGTTGCTCGCTCCATTGTTCCTGAGAACGGAGTCTTGGTCATTTTACCCATAAGGCATGGTTCGCACGTGTCAAATGGTTCATAATGAAGAGACTCCAAAAGTCCATCTGTATGGAGCTTCTTCATGCGTTTGACACCTATGTGACCAAGGCGGCAGTGCCACAAGTATGTGGCACTATCATTATCAACTTTACATCTTTTGGTACTCACACTATGAATATGTGTAGCAATATGCTCGAGATTCATTAAGAATAAACCATTCACCATAGGAGCATGACCATAAAACATATCTCTCATATAAATGGAACAACCATTATTCTCAGATTTAAATGAGTAGCCATCTCGAATTAAACGAGATCCCGATACAATGTTCATGCTCAAAGCTGGCACTAAATAACAGTTATTGAGGTTTAAAACTAATCCCGTAGGTAAATGTAGAGGCAGCGTGCCGACGGCGATCACATCAAACTTGGAACCATTCCCGATGCGCATCGTCACCTCGTCCTTCGCCAGTCTCCGTTTATTCCGCAGCTCCTGCTGTGAGTTACAAATATGAGCAACGGCACCGGTATCAAATACCCTGGAGTCACTACGAGTACTGGTAAGGTACACATCAATTACATGTATATCAAATATACCTTTGGTGTTGCCGGCCTTCTTGTCCGCTAAGTACTTGGGGCAGTTCCGTTTCCAGTGACCCTTCCCTTTGCAATAAAAGCACTCTGTCTCAGGCTTGGGTCCATTCCTTGGCTTCTTCCCGGCAGCTTGCTTGCCGGGCGCGGCAACTTCCTTGCCATCCTTCTTGGAGTTCTTTTTACCCTTGCCTTTCTTGAACTTAGTGGTTTTATTGACCATCAACACTTGATGTTCCTTCTTGACTTCTACCTCCGCTGATTTCAGCATTGAGAACAACTCAGGAATGGTCTTTTGCATCCCCTGCATGTTGAAGTTCATCACAAAGCTCTTGTAGCTAGGTGGAAGCGATTGGAGGATTCTGTCAATGACCGCATCATCCGGGAGATTAACTCCCAGCTGAGACAAGCGGTTATGTAACCCAGACATAGTGAGTATGTGCTCACTGACAGAACTATTTTCCTCCATCTTACAGCTGAAGAACTTATCGGAGACTTCATATCTCTCGATCCGGGCATGAGCTTGAAAAACCATTTTCAGCTCTTCGAACATCTCATATGCTCCATGTCTCTCAAAACGCTTTTGGAGCCCCGGCTCTAAGCTGTAAAGCATGCCACACTGAACGAGGGAGTAGTCGTCAACACGTGTCTGCCAAGTGTTCATAACATCTTGGTTCTGTGGGACGGGTGGATCACCTAGCGGTGCTTGTAGGACATAATCTTTCTTGGCAGCTATGAGGATGATCCTCAGGTTCCGGACCCAGTCTGTATAATTGCTGCCATCGTCTTTCAGCTTGGTTTTCTCTAGGAACGCGTTGAAGTTGAGGACTACGTTGGCCATTTGATCTACAAGACATAGTGTAAAATATATTTAGACTAAGTTCATGATAATTAAGTTCATCTAATCAAAGTATTAATGAACTCCCACTTAGATTAGACATCCCTCTAGTCATCTAAGTATTACATGATCCGGGTTAACTAGACCGTGTCCGATCATCATGTGAGACGGACTAGTCAACGTCGGTGAACATCTTCATGTTGATCGTATCTTCTATACGACTCATGCTCGACCTTTCGGTCTTCTGTGTTCCGAGGCCATGTCTGTACATGCTAGGCTCGTCAAGTTAATCCTAAGTGTTTTGCATGTGTTCCGAGGCCATGTCTGTACATGCTAGGCTCGTTAACACCCGTTGTATGTGAACGTAAGGATCCATCACACCCGATCATCACGGCGTGCTTAGAAACGACGAACTTTAGCAACGGTGCACAGTTAGGGGAGAACACTTCTTGAAATTGTTATGAGAGATCATCTTATTTACTACCGTCTTTCTAAGTAAACAAGATGCAAAAACATGATAAACATCACATGCAATCAAATAATAGACGTGACATGATATGGCCAATATCACATAGCTCCTTTGATCTCCATCTTGGGGCTCCATGATCATCTTGTCACCGGCTTGACACCATGATCTCCATCATCATGATCTCCATCATCATGTCTCCATGAAGTTGCTCGCCAACTATTACTTCTACTACTATGGCTAACGCGTTTAGCAATAAAGTAAAGTAATTTACATGGCGTTTCTCAATGACACGCAGGTCATATAAAAGAATAAAGACAACTCCTATGGCTCCTGCCGGTTGTCATACTCATCGACATGCAAGTCGTGATTCCTATTACAATAGCATGAACATCTCATACATCACATATATATCATTCATCATTCATCACAACTTTGGCCATATCATATCACAAAGCACTTGCTGCAAAAACAAGTTAGACGTCCTCTAATTGTTGTTGCAAGTTTTACGTGGCTGAAGTAGGGTTCTAGCAAGAACGTTTTCTTACCTACGTGAAAGCCACAACGTGATTTGTCAACTTCTGTTTACCCTTCATAAGGACCCTTTTCATCGAATCCGCTCCAACTAAAGTGGGAGAGACAGACACCCACCAGCCACCTTATGCAACTAGTGCATGTTAGTCGGTGGAACCGGTCTCACGTAAGCGTACGTGTAAGGTTGGTCCGGGCCGCTTCATCCCACAATACCGCTGAAGCAAGAAAATACTAGTAACGGCAAGAAAGTTGACAAATCTACGCCCACAACAAATTGTGTTCTACTCGCGCAAGAAGAACTACGCATAGACCTAGCTCATGATGCCACTGTTGGGGAACGTTGCAGAAAACAAAAAATTTCCTACTCGTTTCACCAAGATCCATCTAGGAGTTCATCTAGCAACGAGTCATCGGATGCATCTACATAACTTTGTAGATCGCGTGCGGAAGCGTTCAAAGAACGGTGATGATGTAGTCGTACACGACGTGATCCAAATCACCGATGACCAAGCGCCGAACGGACGGCACCTCCGCGTTCAACACACGTACGGGACGGGAGACGTCTCCTCCTTCTTGATCCAGCAAGGGGAAAGGAGAGGTTGACGAAGATCCAGCAGCATGATGGCGTGGTGGTGGATGCAGGGCGTCACAGTAGCAGGGCTTCGCCTATACTACGAGGGAGAGACGTAACGGGGAGAGAGGGAGGCGCCAGGGGCTGGTGTGTCAAGTCCCTCCTCTCCCCCACTATATATAGGGGTGCCAGGGGGGCGGCGGCCCTAGTAGATGGAATCTACTAGGGGGGCGGCGGCCAAGGGGATGTTTCCCTCCCCCCCAAGGCATCTAGGGGTGCCTTCCACTAGTTGGACTCCTCCCTTGTGGAAACCCTAGGCGCGTGGGCCTATAGGGGCTGGCGCCCCAGCCCACTATGGGCTGGGTTCCCTCCCACTTCAGCCCATGGGGCCCTCCGGGATAGGTGGCCCCACCCGGTGGACCCCCGGGACCCTTCCGGTGGTCCCGGTACAATACCGGTGACCCCGAAACTTGTCCCGATGGCCGAAACAGCACTTCCTATATATAATTCTTTACCTCTGGACCATTCCGGAACTCCTCGTGACGTCCGGGATCTCATCCGGGACTCCGAACAACATTCTGGTTACTGCATATACATATCTTCACAACCCTAGCGTCACCGAACCTTAAGTGTGTAGACCCTACGGGTTTGGGAGACAAGCAGACATGACCGAGACGACTCTCAGGTCAATAACCAACAGCGGGATCTGGATACCCATGTTGGCTCCCACATGCTCCACGATGATCTCATCGGATGAACCACGATGTCGAGGATTCAATCAACCCCGTATGCAATTCCCTTTGTCAATTGATATGTTACTTGCCCGAGATTCGATCGCCGGTATCCCAATACCTCGTTCAATCTCGTTACCGGCAAGTCACTTTACTCGTACCATAATGCACATGATCCCGTGACCAGACACTTGGTCACTTTGAGCTCATTATGATGATGCATTACCGAGTGGGCCCAGTGATACCTCTCCGTCATACGGAGTGACAAATCCCAGTCTTGATCCATGTCAACCCAACAGACACTTTCGGAGATACCCGTAGTCTACCTTTATAGTCACCCAGTTACGTTGTGACGTTTGGTAGACCCAAAGCACTCCTACGGTATCTCGGGAGCTACACGATCTCATGGTCTAAGGAAAAGATACTTTGACATTGGAAAACTAGCAAACGAACTATACGATCTTGTGCTATGTTTAGGATTGGGTCTTGTCCATCACATCATTCTCCTAATGATGTGATCTCGTTATCAATGACATCCAATGTCCATAGTCAGGAAACCATGACTATCTGTTGATCAACGAGCTAGTCAACTAGAGGCTTACTAGGGACATGTTGGTGTCTGTTATTCACACATGTATTACGATTTCCGGATAACACAATTATAGATGAATAAAGACAATTATCATGAACAAGGAAATATAATAATAATGCTTTTATTATTGCCTCTAGGGCATATTTCCAACAGCGCCACCCCTAGGGCTGCCGCCCCCTCCCTAGATGGGATCTACAAGGGGCCGGTGTCGTGGATCTAAGACTGACAATAGAATGGAGTATTTGTACACACGAGTTTCACGAGTTCAGGCCCTTCTCGGAGGAAGTAACATCCCTACGTCTCGGTGCCCTGAGGCTGTCGACTGTATTATATGTGTGTGTGTGAGTTTACAAAAAAGTGCGAACCCCTGTCCCAGAGGAGGGGGGTGGCTTATATAGAGTGCGCCAGGACCCCAGCTCCCCTCCGTTACTTAGGGTTCAATGCTCATAAAGGAAAGGCTTTACTGGTAACGTCTACAGTAAAATGTCATAAATGCTCATAATGCTATGGTTTAAGTCCTAACTGTTGCAGAGTGGAGGGTTCCTCATCTTCTGGTGGTCGAGTGTCTTCAAGGTGGTCGAGTGAGCGCATCTCCGCGGTCGAGTTGATGATGATTTCTCTTCGACTGCTTCTAATTCTTTGTAAAGATGTCCTTGGGGAGGGTATGCTGGACAGGTCCATGACCCTACCCTAGGTACATAGCTTCATCATTAGCCCCCGAATGGATCAGGGTTTGAGTGAGGAAGGGGTTGAGAACACTTCCGACCCACTCTTTGTGCTATGAATATGCCTTGTCCTGAAACAATGAGTTGATGAGATAACGTCGACTCCTTTCTCAATCGCCTTGGTCCATTCTTGGTTGTTGTCGAGTGAACTTTCATGGTGGAATTCCGAATGATGATGTAGAGGGTGTTTGTATTCAATCTGACAGGTTGTTCTGGTCTCCACGGATCTCGTAGGATTCAAATTTTGGGAAGTGCGCCAGACGGGAGGAACCGAGGTTATCGAGACGGATTA
Source organism: Triticum urartu (assembly GCF_003073215.2). Lineage (NCBI taxonomy): Eukaryota > Viridiplantae > Streptophyta > Magnoliopsida > Poales > Poaceae > Triticum > Triticum urartu. The sequence continues at coordinate 32,995 of NW_024114348.1, read as the reverse complement.
GGCAAGTCTCCTTGATCCCCGCGCCACCTTTTTTGCCACATACTGCGCACGCGACTGTTGCGGGATTTGTTTAGATCGCTTGGGTCCACCAGTCAGCCACTCGGTGGAAGGCCTTATAAAAGGTCTCGGGCCAGGCCTCTGCTCCGCACGCTCCCATTCTCTCTTCTCTTTCTCCCGATCTCTCTGCCACTCTCGCTTTCGCCTCGTCGCCGGACCTCCGCTCGAGCTCGATCCGCCACCATGGGGAAGGATAAGACGGCGGCACTGGAACACGCGAAGAAGGCGACCGCGAAGGTGAAGGGCAAGCGGACCAGCCGGGGCGGATCCTCGTCGAGGTCCAGCCTGCCGGCGGGCTGGATCCAGGGTGACTGGATCCGCTCGGCAATCACGCAGGACGACCTCGATGACCTGGTGGAGGGGGGATTGATCCCCCACAAGTCGGCCTGGCTCCCGGGGGACGAAACCGAGCCGCAGCCCAGAGAGGGTGAGTGTGTCCTCCTAGCAACCCACGTAGATCGCGGATTCTCACTGCCTCCCCACCCTTTCTTCCGGGTTTTTTTGAACTTCTTTGGGGCTCAACTCCACCATTTCACTCCGAACACCATAGTCTATCTGGCCGCTTTCGTGTCCATGTGCGAAAACTTCTTGGGCTGTCGGCCGCACTGGGGGCTTTTCAAACACATCTTCACTTGCCGTTCCCAGTCGGTCAAAAAGGCCAAATCGAGTGACGAGAGGACGCGGGTGATCCAGATGTGCAGTGGTCTGGGGATCCAGATGAGGAGCAAAAGTACTTTCCCAGCGATGATCCTTCCTGACTCGGTCTGGGGCTAGCAGTCGACTTGGTTTATTGCAAGGATCAGCCAACCCCTGCCAGTCGACTGGACTTCCTCCTTTTTCCTTGGCTCGAATGGAGAAGCCTGCTCCCTTGAAGATAGTTCCAGAAGAGAAGGCGCAGGTCAAGGAGCTAGTTGAACGGGTTGTCCATCTTGTCCGTGACGGAGTGACCGGGATGGATCTGCTGGAGGTCTTTCTCGGTCAACGCATCCAACCTCTTCAGGCGCGCGATCATCCGATGTGGATGTACTCTGGGCTCGAGGATACCACTCGGATCCACCCGGAGGAGGTTAGCGAGGATATCTTGGAGAACTAGTTGAGGGGAATCACTGGCAACAAAGACAACCCTTGGGGATCCAGGAGGGTGATTCCATTCGACAACTCGCGCCAGCCAGAGCAGGTATATTTCTGTTTTATCAAGTATCTTTCCGATTCACCACGTGATGTCCCATTTGTGGTCGACTGAATGTCTTTTTATTGTTATCTTTTCAGGCCCTCATTGAAATGTACTCGATGCCCAACGGAGTGCAGTACCCCGGCGCTGAAGAAGAAGGGAGTGGGGGCGAGAGCAGCGAGGAGCATTCGGAAGCCGAGGAGGACGAGGAGAGCGATGAGTCGACCGATGAGGAAGAAGTCGACTCGCCTCCTCGCAGGGAGAGGAGGTCCAAGCACACCCATGACCCAGCACGCGCTCCGGACTTGGTGGCTGCGCCGATCGGGCAATCCTCGAAGCGCCCCCGGACGTCTTCCCCAACGCCGACTGAGAAGCCTCCAAAGCACTCCAAGGTCGCGCCGCTTCCAGCGCTGAAAGTGCCGAAAGCCATCTCTTCCAAACCACCCAAAGCTTTGCCTCGGATCAAAGTGACCGTTCCTACTATCTCCGGGTAACCATCTGACTTGTCCTTTATGTGGATTCGATTAACTGGGTGTAACCGATTGAATGCGGGCCTTTGCAGTGCTGCTACGTCAGGGACCTCTTCATACCAGTACCGGGACGAGGAAATGGAGGATGCGGTAACCTCTAACCCAGGTATGAACTCTTGCGATTTCGATTCTTGATCCTTTTAGGGTCGAGTGGTTCACTTGGGGTCGAATGTTCTGTCTTGCAGCTCCACCCAACATCATTGACCTTCCGGACGACGACGAAGATGTGGCTCCTAAGCCTAGGAAGAGCAAGAAGGCAACAACTAGCAGGGTGGCTCGGCAAGAACCAACTGCAACGCCTCCCGTCTGTCAAGCTGAAGATGCGGCAGGGCCACTGTGACGTTCGTTGCACCCTTGCCGAGTGGGCATCCCACGCGGTCGACCGCGCCTGTGGTTCCTTCAACTATCCAACTCCACACCACGGAGCCTCAAGTAGCCACACCTGGGTCGTCTACACATTTTTTCATCAGCTACCCCGTCCCAGACAACCAGTCGGAAGCAGCTGCGGAAGCCATCCGACAGGCTGATATGATGATGGAGCGGGTGAAGATAGTGCACGAGAGCAGTCAGGCTGCCTACGACGCTAGTGCCGCCCTTCGGGCCAACGTCCAGGTGAGTAGACTTTCCGACTGTTTTTGTTCTCGAAAAATCTTCTTCTACACAATCTCCTGTTGTTCGCGTTGAATTAGAGCACCCACTGGGTGTTGCTGTCGTTTTTGGTAGTTTCACTCTTCCACTCGGCCTGGGCGAGTGGGATCAGAAACGGTGGGGGCACGCCAAGTGCACCCACTGGGTGTAGTCCCCGAGACCGCGGTCGACTGCTGGCAGTCGACTGTGGTCTGAGTTCTTCTTTATTGACGGCGCAATTGTTCTTTCTCTCTCTTTTTTATTCCTTGCACTTGACTCCGGCGGGCCGGTCGAGTGGGATCAGAACCAGTGGGGGCACGCCAAGTGCACCCACTGGGTGTAGTCCCCGAGACCGCGGTCGACTACTGGCAGTCGACTGGGGTCTGAACAGCTTGTTGTCCACTTCTTTAGGTTTTATTCACTCGAAAATGAACTGCCTTCGAACCTATCGATTGATCTGTCTCTTGCCTCCTGCAGAAGTCTTGTACTCTTATCTCCAAGTTTGCCGAACTCGAAGAGAAGCAGAGGCAACTCAACTTAGACTTGGAATTGGCTCAGCAAAATCTGAAAAAAGCTCAAGACGAGGCCGCTGGTATGGAAGGTAACTGATTGCCGACTGAACTTCAATATATCTCTTTGATCTCTTTATTGATTCGATTATTTCTTTTGCAGAGAAAATGAAGTTGGCTCTCGACAAGAAGGACTCGGACCTCATCGCCGCACAAAAAGCAGCCCAAGACAAAACTGTTCTCACAGACAAGAAGCTTGCTTCAGTCGGAATGCTTGAAGGAGAGGTGACTAGACTGACACCTTGTCTTAATGAAGCTAACCGTGAAGTGACCAACCTGAAGAAGGATAAGGTCGTCCTGAACGAAAAGTTGGAGTCTACGATACGCAAGAGGAACGACACAGAAGCTTATCTGAGGACCCTCGCCAAGAAGCTTTATCTCGTGCTGGGAGGTATTTCTTTTAATCTGACTGTGTTGATGCTTGCCATCGGATTTTGCTCGGTTGATTGAACTGACTTTTGGATGCAGAACTTTGTCAAGACTTTGACGAAGAAACTAGAAGGGTCGAGATGGGTCTGGACCCTATCGCTTCCCCGGTCTGCGACGAAACCGCGATGAACGTGCTTCGACTGGAGTCCCGTATCGCCAGCGCCACAAGCTACCTCGCACGCCTGAAGGAGGTTGTCTCTCGAATCAACTCGACGCTTTGGCCGGGGCGACGCTTCAGAATGATCTAGAATCTCTGATGACTCGACTGAACGAGATCCCTGACCGAGTGCAAGAATTGAAGAAATCCTTCGCCCGGTGTGGTGCTGATGTGGCGCTGTCCCTGGTGCGAGTCTGAAAGTGCGTTATATCGACTAGAGGGGGGGTGAATAGGCGATATTTATGAAAGTCTTCAAAACGTGGGAGTTATGAAGACAAACAGCAAAGATTATGCCTATTACTATGCAGCGGAAGTTAGATTACACTAGGCAAGCCATGGTCAAGTATTCAATAGAGTGAAAGCGCGAAGACAAACAGCTGCAGTGTAATAAGGATCAGGTAGGAAGAAGTTGTGAAGCCAAACAAATCATACATTCACGTTGTGAAGACAAAAGATATAGCAAGCGTGCAATGGCTTCACAATGTGTAACAGTAAGAAAAGGAAGTGAAGATGAAACCAGTGACTCGTTGAAGACAATGATATGTTGGACCAGTTCCAGTTGCTGTGACAACTGTACGTCTGGTTGGAGCGGCTAGGTATTTAAACCTTAGGACACATAGTCCCGGACACCCAGTCCTGAACACACAGTTCAGGACACCAAGTCCTCACCGTATTCTCCTTGAGCTAAGGTCACTTAGTCCTCGCCCAATCACTCTGGTAAGTCTTCAAGGTAGACTCCCAAACCTTCACAAACTTCGTTCACTGGCAATCCACAATGTCTCTTGGATGCTCTGAACGCGACGCCTAACCGTCTGGAGGATTCACAGTCCTCAAGTGTAATAAGTCTCAGGTAGGAAGAAGTTGTGAAGCCAAACAAATCATACATTCACGTTGTGAAGACAAAAGATATAGCAAGCGTGCAATGGCTTCACAATGTGTAACAGTAAGAAAAGGAAGTGAAGATGAAACCAGTGACTCGTTGAAGACAATGATATGTTGGACCAGTTCCAGTTGCTGTGACAACTGTACGTCTGGTTGGAGCGGCTAGGTATTTAAACCTTAGGACACATAGTCCCGGACACCCAGTCCTGAACACACAGTTCAGGACACCAAGTCCTCACCGTATTCTCCTTGAGCTAAGGTCACTTAGTCCTCGCCCAATCACTCTGGTAAGTCTTCAAGGTAGACTCCCAAACCTTCACAAACTTCGTTCACTGGCAATCCACAATGTCTCTTGGATGCTCTGAACGCGACGCCTAACCGTCTGGAGGATTCACAGTCCTCAAGTGTAATAAGTCTTTAGATCACACAGACAAGAAGACTTAAGTGATGCCCAATTTACTCTGGCTCTGGGTGGTTAGGGCTTTTCTCCTCACTAGAAATTTTCTCTCAAAGGCTTCGAGGTGGGTTGCTCTCAAACGACAAAAGCCGTGCATTGAAATCTGAGCAGCCAACCGTTTATGGTTGTGGGGGTGGGCTATTTATAGCCACTTGGCAACCCAACCTGATTTGTCCGAAATGACCCTGGGTCACTAAGGAACTGACACGTGTCTCAACGGTCAGATTTCAAACTCTCATGGCAACTTTACTTAGGCTACAAGCAAAGCTGACTTGTCCGGCTCTGGACAAGATTCACTTTCATTGTTTTCACTCGAAGACATAGATTTTTTGATTTAGGCATCACTTCAGTCATTCTGACTGGTTCTCCTGGACCCCACTTAACAGTACGGTGGTTCCTATGACTCAACACAAAAGAAAAAGAACTACGAAAGATCTAAGTCATCGAGCTCCATAAGCTTCATAACGTGTCTTCTTTTGTCATAGTCTTCAATGTGAATATCTTCATATACCACCTTAGGCTTCAATGTCTTCATACATTTTTAGGGGTCATCTCTGGTAATAAAACCGAATCAATGAGGGACTTCTACCTGTGTTATCCTGCAATTCTCACAAACACATTAGTCCCTCAACTAGGTTTGTCGTCAATACTCCAAAACCAACTAGGGGTGGCACTAGATGCACTTACAATCTCCCCCTTTTTGGTGATTGATGACAAACTAGTTGAAGTTTTCAACGAGGAATATAGTCTGTGAAATTGTAAAGGACAAGGAATTGTCTTCATAAGTTGCAAGGGCTCCCCCTGAAGATGTGCATATAAGTTAATTTGCTTTTGGAATGCAAATGCACATGGCAGGTTGTACTTGAGGAGATCCACTTCAGCTTATGATGACAATCCACTATGCATGTGAAAGTATATGAAGATAATGACATGCATAATGGAAAATGGACGTCTGCAGAATGGGATAAGTGCGGAATTTATCGTCGCACATGCGGAATTTATCTTCGCAAAACAGGGTGGCAAACAAGTAGCAGACGACCATCGAGTCTTAGTGTTACAACTCAAAGAACCAAATGAAGCAAAAACGAGAGTTGTAAGCACGAAGCAAAATATAGCAAAACATAAAGCACCCGCCCATATGGACCCGCTTGAAGACTATCAACCCATATGCTTCTCCCCCTTTTGTCAGTAAGGACCAAAAAGGTTTGAAGACATAGAGTGTCTACTCGTTTCCAGGAGCAGCAGGGTCGTTGGAGGTGGTTGGCGGTGCAGAAGAGCTTGGAGGTGCTGAAGCAGGTGGCGGTGATGTAGCATCGTCTTCTTCATCAATAATTCTGGCAGTGACTGTGGCAGCAGATGAAGAAAACTCAGAGTCTTCAAGTGATGGTGTGTTGCGCATCACAGCCCTTCTAGGAGGTGTGGTGTCAAACTTGAAGTGCTCAGTGAAGCCATCCTCTTCAAGTTCAGCTTCAGTACATATCATTGAGAGCCCTTTCCATGTACGACGGCAGGTTTCATGTGTAACGAAGGCATTCTTGGTGGCAAGGTTTCGAAGACGATTAACATCCACCAAGAGGCTTTTCATCTGACGCTTTAGCCAGTCGTGATGCCTATCTTGTTTTTGATGAAGGGCCACAAGAAGCTCTCGGTCAGTGAGAACACGAGTGCGCTTCTTGGGTCTTGAAGCAGTTGCACTATCAGTGGCTTCAGTTGAAGCAGGGTGTGGCGCACGTGTAGTGCCAGCCAGAGGATACACCCTGGAGATGGCTTCAACACCTTCATCGTTCTGAGTGAAGCTCTGGTGTTCTGCATTCTGAAGACTCAACGGTTGCTTGGCAGGCTTTGGATATATAGCTTCAACTGAGGTATCCACATATGGCAAGAAGATCCGATGATTACGGGCTGAGGGCTGATATGAGGTCGCAGAGTGCAGTTTGATCAGCCTCATCACCCAAGGAGCAAGAACTTTAAACCAAATAAATCTGAGCCTGACACTGCAAGTTGGCGTATGAAGAAATCCTGTGCGTTGAACCATTTGCCATGAAGGATACAGAATATCATAGTCTTCATTGCACCTTCGACCTTGGCATTTGGAGAGTGCCCTTTAATAGGCCAGAGAGTCCGCCGGATGATGTGATATATGGTCCTGGGCAGGAACTCAAAGTCTCCAACGAAGAACTCTATTGGATAAGGAGCATTGTGGGGCAATGGCTTCATCATTGAGAGCATCTGACTCATATTTGGTTCAGGCCTCTGGAATATGCTCTCAATAGCTTCAGCATGTAGTTGACAGCCTTCCTCGTAGTATTCGCCAGGAGTGGGCAGGCCGGTGAGCTCAATGATATCAAATGCATTGGCTTCATGATGGACATTTCCGGTCATCCACTCCAGTACCCAAGTCTTCGGATCTCTGTTGTATCCTTTAATGTGGAGGGTGGCATAGAACTGAAGCAGAAGCTCTTCATTCCAGTGCTCTTCATCAGTCACAAACGGCAGCAGACCCACTTGCCTAAAGCAATCCAAAGCTTCCTCAAGACAGGGCAGACCAGCAATGGCTTCAACCTCAAGGCGCTTGTGCGGGAAGATGCGACCTTGGTTGTATAGGATGCTTGAGTAGTAGCTGCACTGAGGATAGCTCCAGAACCTATCTGATACAATCCTTTCCCTTGAATAGGGGTTCTTGGAGCTGTTGAAAAATGTATTGTCTGCCTTGAAGCTATTTATGTCAAAGGAGCCAGGTGCTGATGCAGGACCTGGGAACCTTGGAAGCCTTGGGACTGGCTTCTGGACATGAGGCCTGTGCTCAACATGATAATCAAATTGAGGACCTGCAGCAGACTCAGGAACATAAATGTCTGGCTCAGTAGCTTCGCTGTCTGCTGAAGCATTTGGTGGGGCGGGCTCCTCATTGGCTTCAGTGTTTGTGCTGGCAGCCTCAACATTTTCTTCCTCCGCTTGTGTAGTTGGAGGGACAACCTCAGGCACGTTCTCCTGGAGAACTGCATCTTGATCTAGCGGGGAAGTGGGTTCTGGTGGTGCTTCTTCATTGGCTTCGGCTGATGCAGCCGGAATTTCTTCAGTATGGACTTGAGGCCTTGGACCTTTGCGAATCCTACGGAACGCAGACGACGCTTGTGGGGTCGGAGTGGGCTGGGCCTCAAAGTCTTCTTCCTCCTGAGGGCGATCCGCCCATGACTCATCTTGTGCCATTGGTGTCAGAGGACGACCAATGCTGATGAGTTCGCATGTTTCAAGCTGAGGAAGGGCTGCATCATCTTGTACATTGTCTTGGTGACCAATGTCTTCAGCAGCTATGGGGTCGGCTGCTGGAATATCTTCAGCTTCAGGAGCCTCTGTGGGAGCAGGCTCATGAACTGTCAGTCGTCTTTCTGCGTTGGGGTGAATGACAGAGAGGGGTTCAACCATCAAGGGCTCTGTGGGAGCAGCCCGAGCTTTCTTGATCTTGCGCTTCTTCTTGGTGGGGTCAGAAGGAGAGGCTTCAGAGTGTTTCCTCTTCCTAGCTTCAGCCTCTGCATTCCGTGTCTTCTTAAGCTCTGAGGCGGTTGACCGGCTCTTTGGCTTCGAGCCAGTCGTGGCGGTTGGGAAGACAATCGGAATAGCTTCTTGTCTTGGTGCCTCTGGTTCATTCACAGCAGGCTGCTTCTTCTTCTTCGCGGCCATCTTGGGGTCGATGCCAGGACGCCCAAGTGCCTTGCGCTTCTCGGCCTCATTGTAGGCCTGCACACATCGTTCTGCCAGTGACTTCATCCGCTCACGCGAGCCCTGAGCTTCAGCACGCTTCTTCAGGAAATTTTCCTTGAGCTCATGCAACATGGTTTTGAAGCTCTTCACTTCCTGCTCGCTGAGCCTGGCCATCTGTTTCTTGAACTGAGCCTTTTCATGATCAATTTTCTGCTTCAGCTCAACTATGCGCTGAGCAATGGCAAGTTCTGAAGCAATTGCTACTTGGAAGGCGACGCTTAGGCCGACAGGCAGCTGCAGATCTTCGAAGCTTATGTCTGGGGAGGCAAACCATTCGTCGATGAAGTTGTGGATGATGGCGACATCAAAGAGAGGCAAATTGCTGAAGATTTCAGCTTCTTCTTTGCTTTTGATAAGCTGCTCTAGAGCGTCATCTCCAAGATCTTCATCGCTAGATAGATCAATGGCTTCGCTGCGCAGAATGGCAGCAGCAGTGAGCTCTTTGCCAGTTTGTTGCCGGGGATCCTTTTCTTTCTGTGGCTTGGAGACGCGGGATACATCTTCAGACTGCACATTGACTTCAGGAGGTGCAGTTTTCAATGGCTTCGCCCTTGAGATTTTTGAGGCAGGGGCTGGCTTTGAAGCTTTTTGCTTCTTTGACTGCTTTGGCTTCGGCACAGCAGGAGCTTCATCAGACTCAGAGTCAGCTGGAGGGTCATTCACGGCAGTCCCTTGGACTAAGATGCGGGTGATGAGGCCCTCAAGATTGGCATACGGACCGATGCGATGATATTGGGTTCTGACGCGTGTGCCATCTGCCCTTGGTGCTGAGGGACCAGGGTTGAAGTCTAACCCAAATTTCTTCTTGTTCAGCTTCGCTGATTGTTGGGCAAACTGGTTGCGCTTGAACAGATTGTCGTCACGACACCAGAGGAGTGACGACGGATGCGCATCATCAGGCTGTGGTCCTCGGACCATGCATGGGTAGAAGCCTTGAGCAATGGCTTCATCTCTGGTCCTGGGTATGAGATTCTTGTAAATGATGTCCCCCCATGGTTTCTTGATGGCACATTTCTCAGCATACTCCTGAGGGACGAAGCGGTATTTGAACCACTGTTCGCCCAATAGCGTCGAATCCATTGGATTCGAGTCTTGCGCTGCCCATATACTCTCTTCAGGATCTGTTTTATACATTTCTGCCAGGTCTTCAGGCAGATCTTTGGAAGTTCCTTCACGTCTCTGTCTGCCCCCCTTCCTTGCTGCTGCTTCTGAAGCCATAAACTTTAACTTGAAAGGCTTCAAAACTTTCAAAGGCTTCAAAGGCTTTCTTTTGCTGGACCAACAGGAACTGGCTTCAGGAGAGTTTATGTGATGCTGTAGGAATTCTGCAAATGAATGCAGACTATGAGAACCGAAGGATTCTCCCACGGACATGTACCTACCTGTGACAGCATTAAGGTGCGAGGGAAGGGGAAGAGGTCATATGCATTCTCAGAAGTTTTTGAAGATTAATCAGTTTAGAAGACATTGACCTCATCGTGCGAAGACATTCACTCATAGATAAGAAGTTGGTTCCAGATTTGTACGAACCCACAGATCAGTACAAGTGAGGAATCTAACTACTTCATGAAGCACAAGTGAATATACTAGGCATGTTATGAGATGCAGATTGAGAGATCTATCTTATGTGAAGAGAAACTTCTTATGGTAGAAAGTGACAGAACCATGAGATCAAAAGAGGCAGTAAAAAGAAGTTTTATTTACCACACTTGGAACTGCTAGACGGAAAGGAGTTGATGCCGAGCAGTTCAGTCCTCCATGCCCTAACTTGGCGACGGAAAACACCTACGGCGACGGCGGAGAGGACGATGTCCGCGGTCGGCGTGAGGACGGCGTTGGAGAGGTTGCGGTAGCGAAGCGCTTCGTCTCCGGCGTCGTCGAGAGCTAGCGGTGGCGCTAGGGTTCGTGCGAGGGTGGAAGGAGGAGATAATGACCGCGGTAAGTGTGAACTTATAGGCGCAGGGGCGGCACTGCGCTATTACTCAGGTGCCCTGACGATTCGCATTTGAGTAGTACGTGGCCATCATGCAGTATTTTGGGGGCAATTCCACATCCCACACACGCCTGGATTGTCGGGCGATCGTTCCTACTTCTCCGGATTTTATGTGGAGGAATGAGCATTGAAAACGGACTTTATGGTTGTCTCTTTATCTTCTGCTGACAAGGATGCAGTGAAGACATTCGACAGTTTCAATAGAATGCATATGACTTGGAGAGATAGATTTTAAGATAGAAAGCATAGAGAAGTTTGGGGTCCGATCACATTCACTTAGTTCAAAAGATTCAACACGAAGACATAGCTATAAGTGAATGTTGTAGAGGACAGAACACTAGCATATATATATATATATCTATACAATCAACGTAGTGAAGATAATCATGATGACATAGTCGAAGCCAAACCAAATGTGAAGATATTGCAAGGTAACGCCATGAGTGAAACACTTCAAAATAGAACGTTTGGTGGTGGCGTTACCCACCGTATAGGAAGTATTAGACCCAGACACGGCGCACAATTATCGTGGCACTCCGAAGTCAAATTCCACATTAATGTATTCACACTTAGAGTGTATGTCTTCATTGAATGAAGATATACTTTACTTTGTGTGTTGCACATCTAAGTCATCAATATGCATAAGTGTTAGGATGTGTGCCTGATCACAGGACATTTGAGGATTCCAAGATATTTAGCTCACACCGTAACTTGCAAAATCTCTTCTCATCCAAGGGCTTGGTGAAGATATCTGCCAATTGCTCTTCAGTGTTGACGTGTATGATATCAATGTCTTCCTTCACAACATGATCTCTGAGAAAGTGATGACGAATTTCAATGTGCTTTGTCTTCGAGTGCTGAACTGGGTTGTTGGCAATCTTGATGGCGCTTTCGTTGTCGCAGTAAAGTGGCACTTGCTTCAGATGAATGCCATAGTCCTTGAGTGTTTGCTTCATCCACAGAAGCAGATCCAGTAGCAATGTATTCAGATTCAGCAGTGGAGAGAGATACACAGTTCTGCTTCTTTGAAGACCAACATCCAATTGATCGTCCCAGAAAATGACATGTGCCTGATGTAGACTTGCGATCAACTTTGTCACCAGCATAATCAGCATCCGAAAATCCAACCAAATCAAACTCTGAGCCCTTGGGATACCATAATCCTAGAGTTGGGGTGTGAGCCAAATATCGAAGAATTCGCTTCACAGCTAAGTGATGCGACTCCTTTGGTGCCGCTTGAAATCGAGCACACATGCAAACACTAAGCATAATATCTGGCCTAGATGCACATAAATAAAGCAAAGAACCAATCATGGAGCGGTATACCTTTTGATCGAACTCTTTACCATTGTCGTCAGGACCTAGATGATGTTTGGCTGGCATTGGTGTTGTGAAGCCTTTGCAGTCTTGCATACCGAACTTCTTCAGGCAATCTTTGAGATACTTCTCTTGAGATATGAAGATGCCATTGCGTTGTTGTGTTATTTGAAGACCAAGGAAGAACTTCAGTTCCCCCATCATGGACATCTGATATTGCTCTTGCATCATATATCCAAACTCTTCACTGTACTTCTGATTGGTGCAGCCAAAGATAATGTCATCCCCATATATTTGGCACACAAACAGTTCACCATCATATGTCTTCGTGAAAAGAGTGGGATCCAGGGAACCAGGTATGAAGCCTTTGCTCTTCAGGAAGTATTTGAGTGTGTCATACCAGGCCCTAGGGGCTTGTTTGAGGCCATACAGAGCCTTGTTGAGCTTGTATACCATGTCAGGATGTTTTGGATTTTCAAAGCCAGGTGGTTGTGCAACATACACTTCTTCTTCAATCTTGCCATTGAGAAAGGCACTTTTCACATCCATTTGATATAGAAGTATGTTATGATGATTTGCATATGCCAGCAGTATGCGTATGGCTTCAAGCCTTGCCACAGGAGCAAATGTTTCATCGAAGTCAATGCCCTCCACTTGAGTATATCCTTGAGCAATGAGACGAGCTTTGTTTCTGACAACTTGACCATGCTCATCTTGCTTGTTGCGGTATATCCATTTGGTGCCTATTATATTGTGCTTCCATGGATCAGGACGCTTAACCAGTTCCCATACATTATTCAGCTCAAACTGTTGAAGCTCTTCTTGCATAGCTTGAATCCATTCAGGTTCCATGAAGGCTTCTTCAACTTTCTTGGGTTCTGATATGGAGACGAATGCGAAGTGCCCACAGAAATTTGCTAGCTGAGTTGCCCTTGAACGAGTGAGTGGACCAGGTGCATTGATGCTGTCAATTATTCTGTCAATCTGCACTTCATTGGCAACATGAGGATGTACAGGGCGAAGACTTTGCTCTTGCTGATCTGTGTTGTTGTTGGGAAGGAATGTCTTCAGGCTGAGCATTGTCTTCATGTTGATCAGGTGCTGAGATGATAAGTTCTTCTTCAGGATGAGCTTCATAAGGTATAATCTCTCCAGTTCCCATAAGCTTGATTGATTCACTAGCTGGAACTTCATCTAGCACATTTGGCAGTTGCTCTCTTTGTGAACCATTTGTCTCATCAAACCGCACATCCACTGTTTCAACCACTTTGTAATGGAAGAGATTGAAGACTCTGTAGGAGTGTGAATCCTTTCCATATCCAAGCATAAAGCCCTCATGTACTTTTGGTGCAAACTTTGAGGTGTGGTGTGGGTCCTTGATCCAGCACCTTGCACCAAATACTCTGAAGTAACTGACATTTGGCTTCTTGCCAGTTAGGAGTTCATAAGATGTCTTGTTCAGAAGCTTGTGAAGATAAACACGATTGATTGTATGGCATGCAGTGTCAATGGCTTCTGTCCAGAATTTTCTTGGAGTCTTGTATTCATCTAGCATTGTTCTGGCCATCTCAATGAGTGTTCTGTTCTTGCGTTCGACGATGCCATTCTGCTGTGGCGTGTACGGAGCTGAGAATTCATGTGTGATGCCCAAGGTATCAAGATATGTATCAAGGCCAGTGTTCTTGAATTCAGTGCCATTATCACTTCTGATGTGCTTTATCTTGGCGCCAAAATTGTTCATTACTCGATTGGCGAAGCGTCTGAAGACTTCCTGCACTTCAGTCTTGTAAAGGATTATGTGCACCCAAGTATATCTAGAGTAATCATCAACAATCACGAAGCCATAGAGGCAAGCAGTAGTAGTAAAAGTTGAGTAGTGAGTGGGACCGAAAAGATCCATGTGGAGCAGTTCGAAGGGTTGAGTAGTAGTCATGATTGTCTTCGAAGGATGTTTTGCCCTTGTCATCTTCCCTGCTTCACAGGCACCGCATAAGTGATCTTTCTTGAACTTGATGCCCTCGATGCCTATGACATGCTTCTTCTTCGCAAGGGTGTGGAGGTTCCTCATGCCAGCATGCCCAAGCCTCCGATGCCAAAGCCAGCATTCTAAAGCTTTTGCAAGAAGACATACTGCAAGTTGTGGCCCTGCTGAGAAATCTACCACATACAAATCACCTTTCCGATACCCTTCAAACACTAGAGACTTGTCAGATTCCATTAGTACCAGGCACCGATATTTTCCAAACATTACGATCATATTCAAATCGCAAAGCATTGAGACAGACATTAAGTTGAAGCCAAGGGATTCAACAAGCATGACTTTATCCATGTGTTGATCCTTTGAGATTGCAACTCTACCTAGACCCAATACCTTACTTTTACCAGTGTCAGCAAATGTGATGTGGCTCTTGTCGGATGGACGTAAGGTTGAGTCCATAAGAAGGCTTCTTTTGCCAGTCATGTGATTTGTACACCCACTGTCAATAATCCATTCTGAAGACTTTGAAGTCGCTGGTGTCATACCCTACAGTGAAGTTAGGGGGATAGGCTTCACGAAGAGAATTGTGAAGCAAAAACATTTGACGAACCAGTGGGAGAGTAGCAAAAACTTAGATCCAGATTAGGACTAATAGGGAGAGTAGCATGCGATTCAGGAATGAGGTACATAATGATGCCATTCGGACATTTTATCTTGCGCCCTACAAGATTTTTAAGGTCCCCGGCAATAGCGTCAGAAGATTTTGTTTTTGTGCTGGAGACCTTTCCCTGCAAAAGAGAGTTAAGCTTTCTTAACCACCCACATTTTCAAGGGTGGCTTAGAAGCAATAAGTCTAAGTGTAGCATCTGAGAATTTTGGCTTTGAAGCCTTAGCAAACAGTCTAGCAGGTGGACAATAATACTCATAGGAATAAGCAGAATAATTTTTGGTCATATGAACATGACGATTCGAAGAACCGCTCTCATATTCATATGCCTGAGTATGGTTTCCCTGCAAAACATTTGCGTTAGTGTGACTCAGGTGAGTCCTCTGTTTGTATGAAGCCTTTGGACCATATGAAGCCTTTGGTCTGAGGTTTGTCTTCTTCAAGTGAGGTGTCATGAAGAAATTCACAAGAAGATTTTCCAGACACTTTTTCGGAACCCAGATCTTCTTCATAGGCGGTCCATTCCTGCAGTTAGTACCAATGTACCTGGCAAACACTTCACCATTCTCATTCTTAAACAGTTTATAGTTTGCATCAAAGGATTCATCAATGATAATGGGGTTAGCACAAGTGAAGCCGGATAAATTGGATGGATCTGCTGAAAGTTCCTTTGCAGCAACCCATGTGGTTTTGGGGTACTGCTCAGGTTTCCAGTAAGAGCCATCTGCATTTATTTTCCTCACGAACCCAACACCCTCTTTCCTAGGGTTTCGGTTCAGAATCTGCTTCTTGAGGACATCACATAATGTCTGATGCCCTTTAAGACTTTTGTACATCCCTGTTTCAAGCAATGTCTTCAACCTAGCATTCTCATCAGCAATAGCAATGGTATCCTCAGCAGAGGGGTTAGTTACCACATCAACAGTTGAAGACCTTGCAACAGCAGTAGCAGTGGAACATTCAGCAACAGAAGTAGCATTATCACGCTCAATGCATTTAAGACATGGTGGTTCAAATCCTTCCTGAGCGGAACTGATCTGTTCGGCGCGAAGTGACTCATTTTCCTTTTGAAGATCTTCATGAGCCGCTCTCAATTTCTCAAGTTCTTGCTTCCTTTGAAGATAATCATAGGAAAGCTTTTCATGAGTTGTTGAGAGAGTATCAAGACGATCTTCAAGTTCCTGATACTTAACGTGAAGATTTTTTATGTCTTCAATTAAGGATTCAGATCGAGTCATTTCAGCACCCAACAGATCATCGCTTCTGTCTAACAGTTTTTGAATATGTTCCATAGCTTTCTGTTGTTCAGTTGCAATTTTAGCAAGTGTTTTGTAGCTGGGTTTTGAATCATAGTCAGAGTCATCGTCACTAGATGTTTGATAGCGAGTAGTGCGTGTGTTTACCTTGGCACCGCGTGCCATGAAGCAGTAGGTAGGAGTGGAGTCGTTCCTGTCATTTGCGTCGGTGTTGGTGATGCAGTGATTGTCTTCAGTGTTGAAGATGGACTTGGTGACGTATGCTGTTGCCAGACTCGCAATGCCAGAATCAGACTCCTCCTCAGACTCCACCTCTGCCTCCTCAGAAGTAGACTCCTCCTCTGAATCCATTTCCTTGCCAACAAACGCACGTGCCTTGCCAGATGAGCTCTTCTTGTGTGATGAAGACTTTGAGGAAGACTTGGAAGAAGACTTTGAGTATTTCTTCTTCTTGTCGTCGGAATCATATTCCTTGCTCTTCTTCTTCCTTCTGTTCTCATTGTCCCATTGTGGACACTCAGAGATGAAGTGTCCAGTTTTCTTGCACTTGTGACATGTTTTCTTCTTGTAGTCATGAGCAGAAGCTTCATCATTCCTTGAGCTTGATTGTGAAGATTTTCTGAAGCCTTTCTTCTTGGTGAATTTTTGGAACTTCTTCACTAGCATTGCAAGTTCTCTTCCAATGTCTTCAGGATCATCAGAACAGCTGTCAGATTCTTCTTCAGATGAGGAAACAGCTTTTGCCTTCAAGGCACGAGTTCGCCCATAGTTTGGACCGTAGATATCTCTTTTCTCAGAAAGCTGAAACTCATGTGTGTTGAGCCTCTCAAGTATGTCAGACGGATCGAGTGTCATGAAATCAGGACGTTCTTGAATCATCAGGGCTAGGATGTCAAACGAACTATCAAGTGATCTCAGCAGCGTCTTGATGATTTCATGTTTGGTGATCTCAGTGGCGCCGAGGGCTTGAAGCTCATTTGTGATGTCAGTGAGCCGATCAAATGTGTGCTGGACATTCTCATTGTCATTTCACTTGAAGCGGTTGAAGAGGTTGCAAAGAACACTGATTCTTTGATCTCTCTGGGTTGAGACGCCTTCATTTACCTTGGAGAGCCAGTCCCAGACCAGCTTGGATGTCTTCAAGGCACTCACACGGCCATACTATCATTTTGTCAAATGGCCACAGATGATATTTTTGGCAGTAGAGTCCAGTTGAGTGAACTTCTTGACATCAGCAGCAGTGACACCTTCTCCAGCCTTGGGAACGCCGTTCTCGACGACATACCATAGGTCGACGTCAATGGCTTCAAGATGCATGCGCATCTTATTCTTCCAGTAGGGATATTTAGTTCCATCGAAGACGGGGCACGCAGCGGAGACTTTGATTATCCCTGCAGTCGACATAGCTAAAACTCCAGGTGGTTAAACCGAATCACACAGAACAAGGGAGCACCTTGCTCTGATACCAATTGAAAGTGCGTTATATCGACTAGAGTGGGGGGGGGGTGAATAGACGATATTTATGAAAGTCTTCAAAACGTGGGAGTTATGAAGACAAACAACAAAGATTATGCCTATTACTATGCAGCGGAAGTTAGATTACACTAGGCAAGCCATGGTCAAGTATTCAATAGAGTGAAAGCACGAAGACAAACAGCTGCCGTGTAATAAGGATCAGGTAGGAAGAAGTTGTGAAGCCAAACAAATCATACATTCACGTTGTGAAGACAAAAGATATAGCAAGCATGCAATGGCTTCACAATGTGTAACAGTAAGAAAAGGAAGTGAAGATGAAACCAGTGACTCGTTGAAGACAATGATTTGTTGGACCAGTTCCAGTTGCTGTGACAACTGTACGTCTGGTTGGAGCGGCTAGGTATTTAAACCTTAGGACACACAGTCCCGGACACACAGTCCTGAACACGCAGCTCAGGACACCCAGTCCTCACCGTATTCTCCTTGAGCTAAGGTCACATAGACCTCGCCCAATCACTCTGGTAAGTCTTCAAGGTAGACTCCCAAACCTTCACAGACTTCGTTCACCGGCAATCCACAATGTCTCTTGGATGCTCAGAACGCGACGCCTAACCGGCTGGAGGATGCACAGTCCTCAAGTGTAATAAGTCTTCAGATCACACAGACAAGAAGACTTAAGTGATGCCCTATTCTCTCTGGCTCTGGTGGTTAGGGCTTTATCCTCGCAGGGAATTCTCTCTCAAAGGCTTCGAGGTGGGTTGCTCTCAAACGACAAAAGCCGTACTTTCAATCTGAGCAGCCAACCGTTTATGGTTGTAGGGGGTGGGCTATTTATAGCCACTTGGCAACCCGACCTGATTTGTCCGAAATGACCCTGGGTCACTAAGAAACTGACACGTGTCTCAACGGTCAGATTTCAAACTCACACGGCAACTTTACTTGGGCTACAAGCAAAGCTGACTTGTCCGACTCTAGACAAGATTCGTTCTCATAGTCTTCACTCGAAGACATAGGTTTTTGGTTTAGGCATCACTTCAGTCATTCTGACTGGTTCTCTTGGACCCCACTTAACAGTACGGTGGTTCCTATGACTCAACACAAAAGAAAAAGAACTACGAAAGATCTAAGTCTTCGAGCTCCATAGGCTTCATATCGTGTCTTCTCTTGTCATAGTCTTCAATGTGAATATTTTCATATACCACCTTTGACTTCAATGTCTTCATAAAGTTTTAGGGGTCATCTCTGGTAGTAAAACCGAATCAATGAGGGACTTCTACCTGTGTTATCCTGCAATTCTCACAAACACATTAGTCCCTCAACTAGGTTTGTCGTCAATACTCCAAAACCAACTAGGGGTGGCACTAGATGCACTTACACATACTACTGTGTGTATGAGATCCAAGACATGCATAGTTATGATATAGGTGATTGGATTTTCTACACCTTATATATTCTCCATTCTCTAAAAATATATTAATTAACACGATAAATATCTATAACACCAAGAAATAAGGTGATGGTTTAGAGACAAGGTCAATTTGTAGTTCTCCTTTTAATTCCGATATAGGTTGAGTGGCTAGTGGAGTGGTTGTACCCCTCAAAAGTCACTTTGGAGGGCGAGCTCAAGTGAGCCCTATATTTTGAATAGTGTCAAAAGGTATTTTAAAGTTTCAAAATTTTCTGGAATAAAAATCAACATGTTCATATGGATGTATATAAGTATATTACACATGTACAAATTTTGATGCTGAAATAAGTAACCATGTGAGTCACACAAAAATGACAGAATCGTGATTTTGGAAAGATGAACAATGCATGTCCACTATATAGAAATCACCATTTTGTCATTTTTGTATAGCCCATTCTTATTTCATCACCACATTTTACACATGTGTAATATACATCCATATGATCATGTAGAATTCTTTTGGGATTTTTTTAAACTTTAAATGTGATTTTAAAACTAGGTAAACTAAAGTCTTCCAATGCACCTGGACTCCAAAAATCCACTCTCTTGTACCCATGGGCGGATCCAGTGTGGCGGTCATGGGGGGCATTGCCCCCACAAACATTTTACAAACAATTTTTTTTACTAGTGCATGCATATGCATATATCCATTATATTAATTTCGGTGCAGCCTAAATACTCCAAAATTCAATCCTTTGTAATGTTGCCCCCACATTGGTCGAATTCTAGATCCGCCACTGCTTGTACCCCTGGCCTATCGAGGACCAAATCTTATGTTTGATGTCTTATGTGTAAGTGTGTAACATACATGGATATACAGTAATATATACTTGTATTCTCAATCAGGAAGTGGATTTTCTCAGCCCAAGCTCAAATGAGCTCGGGTGAACAATAAAAACAAAAAAAATCTGAATTTTATTGTGACAAACATTGACAAATGTTCTAAGAGCTTGCAAAATTTCATTATGGAATCACATTCCTGGAAGGCGTGTCAAAAGAAATAAAATCGATACTCTGAAAATGCTACTTTCGAAAGCATTTTGGAGCTTTTTTTCTTGCCACGACTTCCACAAATGTGATTTCATGATAAACTTTTGCAAACTCTTAGAACGTTTGTCAATGTTTGTCATAAAAAAATCAGGTTTTCCCTAAAAAAATGATTTTACTGTTCACACGAGCTCATTTGAGCTTGGGCCGAGAAGATGACTTTCCATCGTAGAAGTGTAATCGTATGAAAAAGATTGTTTCCTGTGGGCAAGTTATTGTGCTATTTTCATTTAATTTTGGTGCGGTCAGATGTACTTTTTTTCTATATTAACTTGCAGTTGACTATCTTTCTGGTTAAAATATTGTCAACTGAACGATACTTGCTTCAGATGTTACATTCCATTCAAACATGGATATTATGATCTTTCATAAGCACTCTACTAAACTCTGCAGTTTCTGATAATCGATGCAACTAACTAAATTTGTAATTGATAAAATCACTTCATGAGTCATGAGAACAACTATTTGGGTGGTATCTTCTACAGATACAGTGTGTCCACCAATAGTTTATACTTGAGAACAACGCTGCATTGCTATTTCTATTTATTTTCGCCAACATGGAATTTGCAATCATAAATATACTGTTTTGTGTAGGATTGTGGTCGGATGTGATCAAGGAATGGCACTTATGGAAATAAACGTGATTTAAATCAAGACCCAGTCGTTGGCCAGGTAGGAGGAAGGACTCTAGAGAAAACTAAGTGAAAGCAAAACTCTTATTGAAATCAAACATTAAGAATTTCTAGAATTATATTTGTTTCTCGGATTATGGAGTTCCTCTTGGACAGTATTGATAGTGTGGAGACTCGGTAGCATCCATTAATACGATATAAAAGTGTTTTGGCATGTGAAGACATTCACCTTTTCAGTTGTTCTGGTTTCAGCTTAAGTGCAACTATGTTGGGAAAAAACTGGCATGCACATTATGTTTGCAACAAACAAAGCATGTTGTAGGGGTATATGAGTCGGTGTCTTATTTTGTTTTATTTTTTTAATAAGAGTTCATGTCTTATTGTTCTCAGTAAAAAACTAAAGCATGGCCAACCTTACTAACTGAATTTCTGAACTATAAAGAGTCGGTATGGGAGCTCCTCAGATGCTGCTCTCGGTCAACTATCTAAAGAGTCATTTTTGTAGAACAATGATCTCGAAGTTCTTTTTCTTTTTCTTTTGCGGGAAGATCTCAAAGGTTGTGGTTGCCTGAAACGAAATTTCCTTTTCTTGAATGTAGGGTGATATCCTGAGATTTACTCCATTTTGTTCGTCTACAACCAAACTATCATACCATTGAACTGACCTAAGAGCATTTTTAGCCCTTCCTCAAAAACTTAACTCTCCAAAAGACCCCTATAACATGTTGCACCTAGCACTTCTCCTGAAACTAAAGCCCCTATAAATTTATCTTTGCTACTTCTTCCATCTTTTTGCATATGAACTCCATTCCAACATAGATTTGAACAACATATTAATTCAAACTTCATAATTAAATCTAATGCACATATTTCAACAACATTTCAAACTCAATGTTTTTTTAAATTAAAATTTCAAATCCAAGCACACAATGTGGTTTAAATGAAGTAATAATCCAATAAAACATGATAAAAGTATAACAATCATTTGTCGTGAACTACCCACAAGTTGTCAAAAAGATCATCTTTGAGTTGGTGACTGTGACGAGCTTATTGGTCCTCGATCCTTCAATGGGTTGCGAGGAATCTCTGAATCTTGTTTTTTTTGTTGATGTTCGGGAGATCACCATAGATGTATTGATAGTTCTCCCACTCTTCTCTATCATCCTTGATGATCATGTTCTGCGAGATATACATGTTGTCATGATATGTCGTAGTATCTTAGGGTTTCAATACTCAACAGGCCACAAACAATGAATATTCAATTATGAGCCCGGGCTCATCTGCACCAGGTGAACAGTAAATTCAAGAAAAAGGTGAAAAAATCAAAAAAAATCCAAACTTTTTTATTTTGCATGAAAGATGTTCGAGTGCGTGATGTTTGGGAAATTTTTTATCTTGTTTGCTGAGAGCTACTCGGATGTGCAGACACGATGAAATTTGGCATGGACATCACGCACTTGAATGTCTTCTATAAAAAATCCAAATTCTTTTGAATTCTTTTGCTATTATTTTCATTTTAATGTTCACTCATGAGTGCAGGTGCACCCGAGAGCTGAAATGCCGCACCCACAAACAATTGCAAAGCATTTTTGCATCACACCAAAAGCTCTCTTGACAAACTTTCTTGTGGATTCTTGGCACTTTGTGAAGTAAGATTTCTTGTTTGTCGTCCAAGCATTGAGTTGTCTTCACCAATTTGGCACAGGGGAATAGAAGTCATTGGCAAGGTGTAGCCCATGTTGTGGCTATTGACAACATGTTTGCATGTGCAGCTTGGCTGGCAGCTAGCCTTAAGAATAGAGAGCCTTGCAGAACACTGAGGTCATTATGTGATCCCGGCAATCTGAAATGGGAACGCCAAATCCATATTTTCTCTGATGCAACTTCCTTAAGAAATGTCCTTCTAAGTAGAACTTGCCATGCCACATGACATATTTTCCGTGTCCAATGGATCCAAGCGTCCTCTCTTCACTCTGTGCCATGAGCCTCGTTGTAGCTTCATCGGTGGGTTCCCTCGAGTGGTCCAATTTGAAGATCTTGATCACTTGAGTAAATCTATTCACACTCGAAGATTGTATCTTACCCAATTCGGATGTACTCATTGATGTAGCCGCAACTCCATATGCAATTACTCAAACTTTCATGGTACACTTAACCAATGGACTTGCAATGATTTTTTTCATGTTGCATTCCTTCTTGGTGTGAATCAAGGGTCATGCTTCTCAATAGCTTGTGCAGTGTTTTGAAGAAATCCCTGTGCTTTTTTGAATCGCTACTAAAATCTTATTTGGATACAGTGGATTCGGCGCAAAAGTAATCCTTGGAAAGATCGACATGACCCTCTGCACTACCTCAATGAATGCGACTTTGGCCGAACTGCGAATCAAGTCTCGGTCTCCTTCCATCTTCCACTCGAATGGTTGCAACCACCACCATCTCGAAATTGTTATCTTTTTCTTCCTCCGATGACGAAGAATCATCGAAATACATTTCTCACAACATCTTCATCTAGACAATGTAAAGTTTAATGATCAATTTGAGTGCATAAATGAAAAAAAAAGATTTTTTTATCTTTAGGCGATTTGATAAAAAAATTAGGGAGTGAAGTTTTTTTGGTTGAGGGCCTAGAGATCTTCTAAGATATCGGCCCTCCCTGGCTCCATCAAGCCCTGTATTTAAAAAAATGGAGTTCAAAAAATTATGAAAACTTATACATGTCCTCTATAGATTTGTAATCTTTTGTTAAAAAAATGATGATTTGTAAGCTTCAAAAAATCCAATCCAAAAACAAAAGAAAAAAGTCATTTTTTGATATATGTGTTTGTATTGGGCGCATAGCCGCCTACCAAATTGTGGGGTGCCAATTATTTGGCGGAGGATCGTGGCCATTACTTCGCGCCGACGGTTGATGTAAAAACTGAGCTATTGACTAAAATCTTGGTGCAAATCAAAAAATTAGGCCAACACTTAAATACACACCGACGCCCGGAGTCAACGCTGAAAAAAAAATGATAAGGTAGTTGCTGGCTCCAATCAAAACGGTCCCTTAACCCATTTTCTGGTCAAATGGTAACATGAACGCTAATATAGTGATCATGCTGGAAAATTTTCACACAATATGGCCGTTCAGATCTTACAATACCCTGAAATTGCAATTTCAGCCCATGTTTTTATCAAATCTTGTCAAAAAAAATGAGTGTCCAATTTTTTGGAAAACTTCTGTGAAATCAACACCAATATATTTATTGTTCTGGAAAAGTTTCGCACAATTTGGCCGAACTGGATTTAAAAATACCATGAAATTATAGTTTCAAATTTCAACCCGTTTTTTGATCAAATTATGCCGAAAGGCATCATCGCCCTTCTTCAGTCCTCCCGTCCACTTCAGTCAGTACAGACGACGAGCGACGACGGCGCAGAACCTCAGCCACAGAAACTGCTCCGTCAATACTCATCTGCAGCCACTTCTGGTATCCTAAGGACAAACCCTCTCTGTTCCAACACGAAGCGTCTCGCCGCCTCGGGGAATTCGCCGGCCAGCGGCGAGAACGAAACTTGGCAGCGGCCATGGCGCGCCCCTCGCGGCTCTACCTCCTCGCCTACAACTCCCTCCAGGCCATCGGATGGTAACCAAACCACCTCCGAGCAGCAGCAGCAGCAACAACAGTTGAATTCCCTAATCGCTTGATTCCTTCCGGCCTGTACTAACTAATTCGTCTCTCGATCCCCTTCCTCGTCGAACTGCAGGTCGCTCGCCTTGCTCCGCCTCCTGCCCTGCCTCGCCCCTCCCGTCTCCGTCCGCCCCGCGTACGCCGCCGCCGGCGACCACATATGTGCGTGCGCCCTCCCGCCTCCCCCTAATTTCTATTTTCTCATCTGAATTCTGAATTTCGTGTGGACTGATAACGTTTCTCCGCATTTTCTTGCCGTCTCTGTAGGCTTTCTGCAAACCTGCGCGGTTCTTGAAACGGTCCATGCCGCCGTCGGTGGGGGGATGAACTACTAGCTATACTTAATCCCGTCTTCTCCTGGATTTCCCCCTTACTATCGATGTGTATGAATTGACTCCAGATGGTTGGCTGTTTGGTTGTTCAGGATTGGTACCCACCTCGCCGTTTCTTGCTTTCCTGCAATGGGGAGGGAGGACTCATTTCATTCTCGCCCTTCTCCGGCAAATCCCTGAGGTGGGGATCAACGCACCAACCAACGGCCTTAACAAACTTCTCGGCTCTTCATATATTTTAGCTCTGTATAGTTTGGCTGATAAGTTCAGTCTGCTATTGCAAATGCAGGTTCAGGGCAGTCCCTCTGTGTTCATAACGTTTATGGCTTGGAGCATATCTGAGGTGTGGCAGAATCACCTCTCGTTTTCTCACTTTTTTATGATTTGTCTTATTCTCACCAAGTCACCAGTAACCACACCAATGGAGAGTGACATTGCTTTTTTACTCTCTTATGTTTGTGATCCACTTGATGGCTATGTTAAGATGCATTGCTCTGATATAACGAGTTACTGCTCTGAAAGCATGTTTTAACATACAACTTTGATTCTTCTCTGAACCCATATATCTGTTGCTAGGCTAATTCGAATTTGTACCATGTTTATAGAGTTAATTTCATATGGCTACAGTAATGTCAGTATCAATGGTGTCACTGTGAAGGGTTGTTCTGTTCATAAAGTTTTTCTTGAGGTATTAACCTGATTGTGTTCAGTTGTTAAGAGAAAATAGACCAGTGATTACTCTTTTAGGGGACACGGACGAGCAAACATAGCAGTATGTGGTATCTTTAGGAATAATTAGTGGTAGAAAAATGGCCCTTATTCAGAATCTTCACAAGATATACGGAGTAGTTCGTAAGGTCCACCTTTTAGGTGAAGTTTTTTGAACCACGCTTAATACATTGTTGTCATTGTGCAGGTCATTCGATACTCTCACTATGCTCTGACCACGTTAAAAGTTTGTCCAGCATGGATGACTTACCTCAGGTTCCATCCCCTAGCAGTGTCAATCCTCACATTTATATTTTGTTTTGATTATAAATGCTGCTCTATCTTATGAGTCATTGCTCGGCATAAACACGTTAAAGTATAACTCACAGCGTAAACTCAACTGATTAGAATAAGACTTCATTATTTTCTGAAAGAACTAGCACATAGAATCTCTTTTATTTGTGAGTATAAAATGGATGGCCTACTATAAACTAGTCATGTCCTATGTGAATTACTTCCCGTTCACAATTTTTTCTGCTCCCCTGTGGTTTTTCAGACCATTGCACCTCAGTTCTCAGATCATACCGCTTTATCTCAAACAACTTCCTACCTGTAGGTACACTGCCTTTATCCCGCTGTATCCAATCGGGGTAGGACCAGGAGAAAGTAAGCTCCGAAACTTTTTCGCACCACATTGTGCGTATAAAAACATTCTTCCTTAATCTAATAATACACTGGTGTGCTCTACTCTCCTTGCTATATCTGCACGCAGTGTGGACTATGTACCAAGCTCTTCCATTTGTGAAGGAGAGGGACCTTTACTCAGGCTTCTTTGCAAAGTTCTCCATGAGCTACCATTCCTTTCTGGTGGTACGTCGACTTCGAATCAGCGAGACTGAATACACCCTGCATCCCTGCTGCCTCTGTTTTATTTTATTATAATGTTCACTTGATTACTTACTGGCAAACATGCGGTGACAGGGTGTGCTGCTGTGCTATCCGCTTCTGTGGCTGAAGCTGTACCTGCATGTGTTCAAGCAGCGCAAGTCCAAGCTGGGAAAGGGGGGCAGGAAGAAACGGGCATGAAAGAAATAGGTTCAGCTCAGCTGCCATTATTTCGCTGAAATTCAGTAGGCGAGCAGGTTGCCAGGGGGATCTTGCAGCTGATGCAGTTGTGGAGGCTTGGCTGAGATGAACAGCAAACTTACTATACTACTAGCAGTTTACTGGGGGTTGATTACCTTTGGAACAGCAATTTATTATACTACTAGCAGTTTACTGGGGGTTGATTACCTTTGGAACAGACTGGTGATCTCTATCAGATTTACTGAATTTGAGTGAAGATGCTGCGCAACTCATGGCTATGACATTTGAGAAAAATATGACAGATTATTTAACGTATGAAAAAAAGTACTGGACTATTTGTGCAGCTAAAAAACAATATCAAACAACTTTTTTTGCTCTTCCACTTTGGTTGCTAGAAACATACTAGTACTACTTAAATACCCCTGTTAATTTTCATTTCCAGAGTTGCAAATCAGTGTGATAATCCTAAGCTGCTTGTGCAATTCAACTGCCAATTATTTTTGAAGTGATTCAATTTCCAGAGTTGCGAATCAATGTGATGGTCAGTGGATGTGGAGTGACAGCAAATAGTCTTACACTTTTTTTTGTTTTTTTAGAGAAAACCTTCTTTTTTTAGAAAAGCGTCTGTACAGTAGCACAGGCCTTGTTAGAAATTGTGGCCTAAACAACGTCCTAATTTTGGGCCCTGAAGGCCCATAACTGAAGCACACAGTCAGAACCAAACAAACGGAGCCTGGCAGGCAGACCCGTCTGATCGCTGACCGCCGGCCACTCTCCGCTCCCGCCGCCGCCGCCGCCGCCATGGGGAACTTCCGCAAGCTTGGCCGCCACGCCGCCCACCGCGTCTCCATGCTCAGGTATCCATCTCTCCGTCCCTGCCGTTCCACCCATCTCCCTTTTGTTTCCGCTCCACCGTCGCTCTCTCCCTGACCCCACGGGCCATGGATGCCCCGCCCCTTCCCGATCCCTCGCTGCAGGACGATGGTGTCGCAGCTGGTGAAGCACGAGCGGATCGAGACCACCGTCGCCAAGGTAGCTTCCTGCCTCATGTTACTCCGGCATTTCGTCGAACACCTTGGAAGGGTGCAGGGTGTCTGCGCCAGGGAATTTCTGCCCTTCTTTTTTATGTGTTGTTTCTTGCCATTTCAGGCGAAGGAGGTGCGGCGGAAAGCAGATCAGATGGTGCAGCTCGGCAAAGATGTACGTCCTTCAGTCGTTTACTAGTATTCAGTATTCACTAATCGCCCGGCCCTACTCCCCCAGTGCCTGCACTACTGAATTTTGACAGTATATTGGATTGTTTAGTGGCGTCTATTTAGGTTAAGTTTACTTGAGTGGTGTAATGAAACCAGCCATCTTGATTAGGTGGATAGGTTGTCCTTGGCAGGGTTGATATCTTGTGCCGCAAACTGTGTAGGAGGCCATTCATGGTTGCTGCTGATAATCGCTATGCCGATAAGGAAAATGGCATGATCTGGACACATTGGCGTATGGAAAGAGAACTTTCACCTAGGTGCAGTTGTCTTATACTCCCTCCATCCGAAAAAGCTTGTCTCTCAAATGGATGTATCTAGCACCAAATTAGTGCTAGATACATCCATTTCAGGAACAAGCTTGGGACAAGCTTTTTCGGACGGAGGGAGTATGAGTTTCTTGTTTCCTGTTGTAGCCTCTCATGGAAACTTATTTGATTGCTGAGGTTTTGACTACCTGAGTAGGTAGATGTTAAGTGTTAGCATTCGTTTGTTTAAGCAAGTGCGGGTGAAACTTCACGGGATCTGCTTTCATGAAGAACTTAGTATGTAATTCAAGGATACCCTGTTTGTCAGTGATGTTAAAGCGGTGATCATCCGAAATGAATTCACACAAATCTGAATGTCACCCTGTAACGATGAAGTTAACGCGAAATGGGTTTCACATACAGAAAATTTTGTTGTGTACTTGAAAATTATATCATTCCACATTCCAGGAGTGTCCCTTGACTTAAATGCCCATGCCCAGATATAGTGCATGATTTCTGTAGTTCTTTCTCATGGAACTTCCGTCGCTGAAATTCCTGCTATACTGATGGTGATGGAGATTCTATTATTTTATAGGGTACACTTGATGCCGCAAGACGTGCCTCGGCATTTGTTCGGGGTGATGACGTCGTTCACAAGTTATTCACAGAGCTTGCGTACCGCTACAAGTAAGTTTTACCTATGTTATGGGTTGGTTTCTATTTTGGTCTGGTTAGCATGGTCAAAAGAACCTCTCAAGCTATATCTTATGTATCTTTGTTATTTTCTACTTATATCTAGGGATCGAGCTGGTGGGTATACAAGACTATTGCGAACCAGGATACGAATTGGCGATGCTGCACCAATGGCTTACATCGAGTATGTTTGTACTCCATATACCTTACTGCACAAAATCATAGTTTAATTTTTTTTTAAATACTTTCACTGTTTGTGTTGACTATGTTTGGGTCTTCACATTCAAGTAGTGTGCTTTCACTACATGGTGCTAGTTAGTTCTCTTTGTGTATTCGTATTGTATAATAAAATTAGATTGAGGTCTGAATTTGCTTATAAAAAAATATTTTCAAAGAAATGGTGATGTTATGACATGAAAAAAAAGTTGATTTCCCATCTCTCTCACTCTGGTAAATGAACCGACTTTCAATAAAGAACATGCAGCAGAGAAACAAACTATATGCCATGGTGAGATTGAATTCAACATCTGTTGGCAATGTCATACACAGGTTTGTCGACCGGGAGAATGAACTTCGAGAGGCCAAACCTGCGACTCCACCGCCACCCCAGTGTGCCCCTCTTGATCCATGGACCAAGTCCCGTGCCAGCCAACAGTGGGCAGGGCCTAAAGTCAGCCAGAACTCCAAAACAGAAGGGCTATGAGAACCAAAAGCATTGTTTATCTTTGTTTTGTGTTTCTGAGATTTTTTTTTCATCTTTAGACGCGCTAATTAGGAGATCCATTCTGTAAGAGACTAAAAACTTATGTTTCCACATGATATCTATATTATTTGTCAAGACTCAAGAATCATTGTGACTAGAAATTGTTGCTGATGTGTTAAGAGTTCATGCTTACCGATCATTGACAGGGTGGAGTTTGTCATGTTCATATCATAGCTTCGACGTGGCCATGTTGGCAATGCCCGACGAAGCTTTTTTGCCGCCCTTGGGTATCCTGAGACTTTCCATAATCCCGTGATATGAAGATGTAATGCGGCCATGTTGGCACTTTGCTCTGTTGTTCTGAATTCGTATGGTTAAGACTCGGAACTGATCCTGAATTGCAAATGGTGTCTTACGATCTCGAGAAAGCTGAGCTCCCTTCCGATCAGTTTACGTTCTTTCTCACTTCAGCCACCCTCGAGGTGCAGGCAGTCTACCAAATCGTCGAGCCCAGTAGCCTCATTTACCTTCTTATTCAGTAAAACGTAGGCAAATTCTGTGAGCCTGTAACCATATTGTGCCTCTGAAAGGGAAGGCGGTCAATTTTGCAACTCAAGAAGTTTTAACCTCAGTCTTTTGTTTACTGGGACACCTGAACCTCTATTCCGTTAATGTGACCCGCGACGATGCTTCATGTGAAAAAATAAGTACATTGACCTGAGACGTTTATACGTATTCGGGAGAAAACATCCAAAATTTCAGGCTAGGGCGTACAGTTTGCCTGTCATTTTCAGGTGCAACATCTACTACATTTGACCCTTAACTAGACCCACAAGGAAAGAATGAAGGGAAAAAGGATGTGCTATCTTGGCATCACCTGAACCATGTGGCTGCTTCTATCTTGCAGCTCAGAAACATGTGGCCAGTTTAGCTACACCTTTGCGTAGGTTTTCTTCTGTTATCCACATGACCAGATAAGTCCAAGCGATAGGCTGAGATTTGTCACGACGATGCAGGCGATAGAGGTATATAAACATATTTCGTAGCTGATTTCAGAAGATCGGTTAACGGGGATCGCCAGATGGACTGCGTTCTTCTGAGCTCACACTTGTCGTCCCATGCCACTGTTAACGCAAGGTAAAATTCTTACTTTCCTTTTCCTCTGTCGCTGGAGATCTTGCCGGGAACGAAGAATTTCGTGAATTTTCTCTGTGATTGCCATCTGTGCTGACTTTGGATTCCTGCAGGCTTCAGCAATGCTCTGTTAGTCTCAACAGTATAGGATTTGCAGTTATCAGAAAGGGATGCTTAAGATTAAGGTGCTATGCAATTGGTGATGCAGGGCGTCGAAATGATCCTTTGAACGAGAACAAGAATGGGCCCATTTCACAAGAACTAAACGGGTCCAGTGCTTCCTTCACAACTGTTGGTGCTGAAATCACTCAAGAAACAGGAGATTTCTTTAGTAGTGATGCCGAGGGTGACCCTGATAAACCGACGGAGGGTTTCTCCTCGATCGAGGATGCTATAAATTCGCTGCGGGAGGGAAAGGTAGGGAAAAAGAAATTCCTGATTTTCTGAACACAGATAGTTTTATTCATGTAACTCTTGTACATAGGCCCTGCTTGATCATGCCCATCTTTTTTTTTGGGGTGCTTAAAGATATGCCGAACTGTACTACCTTCCAGCCTCCATTATTCATTTCATCTTGTAGATGACAAGATGAATGAATCACACTTGCCTATTCTCCCAAGCAACCGTAGTTGTAAACTTGTACTATGAGTAATTGAGTACCTTCATGTAAAGCAGACTCCAAAGCTATGCTTGGACTATCAAGGATGTCTGAATGACTGCCTTTTTTCAAATCGCCAGTGAGCAAGGTGATTGCTGTAATCAAAATTATATGATGAACAATGTCAATGTCAATATCATGATATTCGATATACTGCATTTTCATGTAGCAAGTTGCTTGCTTCAAAATCCAGGGCCTTCAAATGAATTATCACCTTTTTTCAAACGTAGTTGACTTTAGTTACAAGGTTAACTATTCATTCTTCTCCAGTTTGTTATTGCCGTAGATGACGAGAAGGGTGACAACGAAGGGGATCTTATCATGGCAGCCGATCAAGCCAGCCCAGAATCAATTGCATTCATGATCAGAAATGGTTCCGGCATCATCTCAGTGGGCATGAAGGAAGAGGACCTAGAAAGGTTGATGCTTCCTATGATGTCTCCGGTCACGGAAATTGGTGACATTTCAGCTGTTGCTTCCACAGTGACAGTGGTAAAAATCTTATGATCAATAACCTTTGTTGCAGGGACTATACAATCACTGATTGATGAGGTTTGTAATCCTTACTTAAGAAAGTAACTAGAAGCATTGTTTTTTCCCATCTATTTAGGATGCGAGAGTGGGCATATCCACTGGTGTATCAGCTGCAGACAGGGCAAAGACCATCCTTGCTCTGGCCTCCCCTGACTCCAAGCCCAGTGATCTCAGAAGGCCAGGCCACATATTCCCCCTCAAGTACCGGAATGGAGGCGTGCTAAAAAGAGCCGGGCACACCGAGGCGTCGGTGGATCTTGTCGCATTGGCCGGCTTACGCCCTGTATCTGTCCTTTCAACCATCATCGACCCGAAGGACGGCTCGATGGCATCAACACAAGCGCTGAAACAGATGGCTTTGGAGCATGATGTCCCGATTGTTTCGATCGCTGATCTCATCCGGTTAGTATGCCTTAAGGTGAAGCCTTTGTGAACTTATTACCTGTTTTATTCTGATTTGGATAGTACTGTTTGAACCGCTCTCCAAGATCAAGCAGATAAATGAAATGAAATGTGATTAGGTTAGGATAATTACATCCTCCAGATACCCCTTTTGATACGATCTCATTTTCGGTATGTTGTTGTAAATTCAGGTACAGGAGGAAAAGGGAGAAGCTGGTGGAATTGATCGCTGTATCTCGTTTGCCTACTAAATGGGGCCTATTCCGTGCTTACTGCTACCAATCCAAGCTGGATGGAACTGAGCACATCGCTGTTGCAAAGGTAATGAAATTCTTGTTGTGTTTCTCTGACAGAACGATCAGAGCAGAAACCAGTGAGCCACTCGTTTGATTGTGCGATTCAATCCCCAGCGATCTTTATCGTTTGTGGCAAATGTGTAGGGTGATATTGGCGATGGAGAAGACGTGCTGGTGAGGGTGCATTCAGAGTGCCTGACCGGCGACATCCTCGGCTCCGCCCGCTGCGACTGTGGCGAGCAGCTGGACCTGGCGATGCAGCTGATCGAGAAGGCCGGCCGCGGCGTCCTCGTGTACCTACGCGGACATGAAGGCCGAGGCATCGGGCTCGGCCAGAAGCTCCGCGCCTACAACCTGCAGGACCAAGGCAGCGACACGGTGGAGGCCAACGTCGAGCTCGGCCTCGCCATCGACTCCCGCGAGTACGGCATCGGCGCCCAGGTTCGTACTTGAATTCTCCATGGCGGATTTAACATTCTTGGGAAGGATTGATGTGTTCTTGATGATTGATGGTGGTGAATTTCGCTGTCCATTTCAGATTCTCAGGGACATTGGCGTGCGCACGATGCGGCTGATGACGAACAACCCGGCCAAATTCGTGGGGCTCAAGGGGTACGGGCTCGCGGTGGTGGGCCGGGTCCCGGTGATCTCGCCGATCACAAAGGAGAACCAGAAATACCTCGAGACCAAGAGGACCAAGATGGGGCACCTCTACGGCTCCGACCTCCCCGGAGGCCTCCTCAAGGAATTCCTCAACCCTACGGAAGACAACGCCACGAACTAATTATACACCCACCACACG
>NW_024114347.1:0-22979 GCF_003073215.2 Triticum urartu | reverse complement strand
GCACTAACGAAATAAGATTGGATTGATATGAACAAGAAGACAAGAAACTTATTTCACCGGGAGGATAAATGAAGAACTTAGGTCATTTATAAGCACCATAAATAGCAACAATCCTTAGGGAAGGCTTTAGGTGAAACATAACCCAAGATAATTCCAACGAAGAGGTTGATGAATTTAAAATACCTCATTCTTGATAGCTTGAGAAACATGAAGCACGAAGGGAAATTATCAAGAACGACATAATACCACCTCTAATGGTATGGAAGAAAGAATTGCACTCCGGATTACAAGAAGAAGAATGCTTGAGCTCCTTAAAAGAATCTCGATGAAAACTTCGAGAAGGAAATAAATCCTTGATGAACCATCATGTAGAACCTCCATGAAGAACTCCGTTAAACAAAAGAATGATCAAACGGAAAGAAAGGGTAGTTGAAAACACAAGGTGAAGCCTTGCAATGATTTAGATGGACCTCTGTGGAGATGTAATTGCGAAAGCTTGGAACTCTTGGGAAAGAAAAGATAAAGCATCTCGAACCAAGAATGTGATATGATGCATGTAACATCCCAAATTTGCAATTTGGAATGTTATACATTAGATCATCATGCATATCATATTTTCTTGCATTTTGGGTGATCCTAGAAATTTCACGCAACTCAAGGACCCACGGAGAGAGTTGGAGATTTCGTTATTTTCATAATTGAGAGTTTTCTCAAATTTTGAAAAGGGGATCATTTGATTTATTTATTTCATCTTCAATAATTTTTTCCGATATCAAAAATATAAGAGAGGGAATAATATGACTTTCCCAAATTGAGGAAAAATGAAGATTTAATGAATAAATCAAATTTTTGGTTTCAGTTTTGTTTGCTTTGTTTGGATAGGGAAAATGCGTGTTTTCAAAAATTGCATTTTAGGCCCGGAGTAAAGTTCATTTTGTTCGACTCATTTTTAGGAGTCGGGGAAAATTTACTTTAGATTTTTCGGAGTTCGTTTAGTCTCTTTTTCTTTTGTTTTCTGCGCGCGAAAACCAGTTAAAAAAGGAGCCTCCCGCCAGGCCAGCCGGGCCAAAGGCCCAGGCCAGCCACCGCCTCCCCAGCGCAGGCAGCCGGCCGCGCCAGGCCATCGCGCGCGCCAGGCACCAGAGGCAGGAGCCACCGCCGCCCCTTTTTGATTCCTAGTAGGACTTTAGTCCTACTCCGTTTCCTCTTTTTCTTTCCTATTCCTACTCTATTTCTTGTCCCCTACCCCAAGAAACCCCCTCCCCTCACCAATATAAATACCCCCACACCCCCCCTCCAAATCATCAAACCAAACCCCAAGCCCTACACCGCGCCCCTCACCCGCACCGCCGCGCCCCTCACCCATCGCCGCCGCCGCCGGAGCCCCTCGCCGGAGACCTCGTCGGAGGTTGCCCCACGTCTCTTTTCCTCGGATCATTTTCTTCTAATCGTTCCGATTCTTTTCTTCTCTTCTGATTCGTTTTCTAGATCGGTTTTTCGTTTCGGTTTTCTTCTCCGAAACCCTAGATCGGATTCGTTTTCTATTCTGATTTAGTTGCCTTTCGACCATTCGCTGGACCGTTCGTCCTAACGAACGTGATCACCGTATTCTTCTAGGTTAACGAACGTCCGTTCGTTTAACCGTTCTTCTTTTTCTTCTCGTCGGATTTATTCCGCGATCGCGATCTCAGATCCGATCTTCGTTCTAGTTTATCTTCTCGCTCGTTTATCGGAATCAGGTGATTCAAGCGCCTGGAGTTTCGTTTCGAAACCGCCGTTCCGTCTAATCAACTTAAACACGTTTTTGCCCTGGTAAAATTTGACCTAGATTCAACTTGCTAGAACCGAGTTGTTTTCTTCTGCCGTTTGTTTTCTGTTTCTTTGTTCGGTTCGTTCTTTCTTTGCAACCGGAGTTCTTAAGTTGAACTTTCTGGTTCGTTCTCTTGTTCGAGTTTTACCTGTGCATTAGATGAGTACTTATTGTATGCTTGTTGTTTGTCTGCGATAGATCACCCGGATTGTGCCGCCTGTTACTTCGAAACCCTAGGTCTCGCAGATCATCAGCAAGGCAAGTAACACTTTGATCATACCTTTTCTACAACCCATGTTTTATTGCATTAGATCAATCCTCTCACATTGCATGATTAGGATCTAATTAAACTGTGGGATGGGAAGTAGATGAGGTAGTACCTATTACCTGTTATTATGAAACCTTTGGGAGTTACTTCTACGTTTGCTTATTATGCCATGCTATGCTAGTAGACGTGGATTGGGTGAGTGATATCCATGACAGATGTGAGTTTCTTAATTTTAAATGGTTTATCTAAGGTGGCAACTTAAACACACATCTGGGTGGATTGAGGCACCTGATGTCTATCAGGACTTGCCTGTTTTTTTTTGGACCGCCACCCAGGCTCAAAGGGATCATAAGATCTTTCATGCTAGTAACTTCCGTGTGCAGCCACATGCTACTATGGGCTCTGGCATAGTTGACTAAGTTGTGCGAACTCTTACGGGGTGGCCTAGCAGATGTAGGGGTTGTAGGTGGTACGGTCTACCCCACATGTAAGGTGCTAGCGCTTCTGAAAGACTGTGTCTCGGTCATCCGTCTTCTCAAACACCATGTAGTGCGAGAAACCAAACGGAGGCGATCGAGTCTTGTGGGGAAAAGTGCGCAAACCTCTGCAGAGTGTACAAACTAATCATGATTAGCCGTGTCCCCGGTCATGGACAACTTGAGTATCTAGTACTTGAATATCATGTGAATCTCAACATGTTACTTCTAATTAATGTTGTTGGGTTTTAATTATTTTTAATTGGGATTGAGAATGCTGTCAACCATTCTCGATGTTTAACAACCACCATGATAGTTAAATAAACTTATTCCTTTGCAGTAGGGAAAAACTAGCTTTACGCAAAAACTATAACCATAGAGCTTTCCACCAGCGATATAAGCATATAAGTCGTGGTTCTATACTCAGTGATGCCGTTGGAGTTGATGGACCCATTTATCTTCCGAGTCTTCCGCTGTTATCGTTATTAGATGGCCTTAAGCCATTTTTATTGTAATAAGATCTCTTTGAGACAACGTTGTAATAAGTGTGTGATTGCCACTCTGCTATAAATCCTTCGCTGTACTATGTGGTGTCAGCATTACTGATCTAGGGATGACACCGGAGCACAGTAGACTTGATCCATTCGGGTCGGGTCGCCACAATGCACCTCCAGAATAAGGAATTAATCATTTGGATGAAACAAGAATAAGAATTACATTACGCTTGTCCTTCATCAATTAAATTCATGACAATCAATGGATTTGACATACTACTTATTCTCGTAGAAAGGATTAAGATAGATATCGCGCCAACTTGAGAAGGTCTACATAAATTCCGGTGGAATCGAAACAACGAATGAATTGATATGATAACCAAGGAAGAGAACTCTTAAACTAATCACCGTTAGGATTGACAACGACTAAATAAATATGATAGCAAGGAAGAAAAATCCTGAATAGCCACCGTAAGAATTGGAAAAGAACGAAGAAAGATAAAGAAGCACCGGGAAGAATAAGAGAACAAAAGAAGATACTGTTGGGGAACGTAGCAGAAATTCAAAATTTTCCTACGTGTCACCAAGATCTATCTATGGAGAAACCAGCAACGAGGGGAAGGAGAGTGCATCTACATACCCTTGTAGATCGCTAAGCGGAAGCGTTCAAGTGAACGGGGTTGATGGAGTCGTACTCGTCGTGATTCAAATCACCGATGATCCTAGTGCCGAACGGACGGCACCTCCGCGTTCAACACACGTACAGCCCGGTGACGTCTCCCATGCCTTGATCCAGCAAGGAGAGAGGGAGAGGTTGAGGAAGACTCCATCCAGCAGCAGCACAACGGCGTGGTGGTGGTGAAGGAGCGTGGCAATCCTGCAGGGCTTCGCCAAGCACCGCAGAAGAGGAGAAGAACTTGGGAGAGAGGGAGGGGCTGCACCAAAGGCAAAAGGTGTGTTTGAGAGGCCCTCCTACCCCACTATATATAGGGATCCCAAGGGGGGGTGCGCCAGCCCTAGGAGATCCAATCTCCTAGGGGGCGGCGGCCAGGGGAGGAGTCCTCCCCCCCCCAAGGCACCTAGGAGGTGCCTTCCCCTGCTGGGACTCTTCCTTTAGGGTTTCCCCAGGCGCATGGGCCTCTTGGGGCTGGTGCCCTTGGCCCATGTAAGCCAAGGCGCACCCCCTACAGCCCATGTGGCCCCCCCGGGATAGGTGGCCCCACCCGGTGGGCCCCCGGGACCCTTCCGGTGGTCCCGGTACAATACCGATGACCCCGAAACTTGTCCCGATGGCCGAAATAGCACTTCCTATATATAATTCTTTACCTCGGACCATTCCGGAACTCCTCGTGACGTCCGGGATCTCATCCGGGACTCCGAACAACATTCGGGTTACCGCATACTAATATCTCTACAACCCTAGCGTCACCGAACCTTAAGTGTGTAGACCCTACGGGTTCGGGAGACATGCAGACATGACCGAGACGTTCTCCGGTCAATAACCAACAGCGGGATCTGGATACCCATGATGGCTCCCACATGTTCCACGATGATCTCATCGGATGAACCACGATGTCAAGGATTACATCAATCCCGTATACAATTCCCTTTGTCTATCGGTATGTTACTTGCCCGAGATTCGATCGTCGGTATCCAATACCTAGTTCAATCTCGTTACCGGCAAGTCTCTTTACTCGAGTTCCGTCTCGTGGTTAGGTTGGAAGGGAACACGAGGATACAGCTGGATGTAAGGATTTGCTAGTCTTTGGTGTGAGATATTCTGCCTCCGCCTATAGGCAAGGTCCCATCTCTTATACTCAACACCTTCCACGTTTAAACTAACATCCCATGAACGCACGATGAATTCTAGAGCGGTATGTAGTCTATACAAAGGCGGCAAATTATTCGCAATGGATTAGCTCCCTTAAGGCCCATACCTTTTCCGACTAGCTGTAGCACAGAAGTATGAACACCGTCGGGTCCAGCTTAACAGTCTTCGAAGGTGAAAATCCCTAGTCTCGATTCGTGCCAACCGTCTGGTGGTCCAAGCAGCCAGTCCTGTCGCGCAGACCCTAGTCAGGTGCACCGTTGGATTGTTACACCCAGTGCCAGCGATTACGTTGTGACGTTTGTACCCGAGAGAGCTTTCTCTACCGTAATAGCGCGGAGTCCTTGAGTTGCCATATGCTCAATCTCAGTGGTCATGAACTCAGGGGAGACGACTGATACTTGCACAGATCTTCAAGGAAAAGCTTACGGCCCATACGATGTACCTGAGACCAGTCGAGTCTAGTGTCATCATGCGACAGGAGCGATTGGGGCTCCGTGTAGGTCCACTCAGCCCATCATTCTCGACCTATGGAATAGTACCTGCTGAACAATCGAAGTCTCATCTCTATCATATGTTTGTTCCGGCCTTATTCTCAACCGTCCTCTTGTTTGTTTGAATCCAATGTCGCGCTAGTATGGTAGGCGAAAAAGCTTCTGCATTCACGCGACAATACATATTGTATGAGTCCTATACCGATCCAGCCTCCAAACGAATGTTCCCTAATAGCCTCTACTGAAATGACTAATAGACATGGCTGTTGTCTATGCTAACCTCTCATGATATTCGATCGATGGGTCATGGCAAAATCCTTTCGGACCGGCGTGTTTCTCTCCAATGAGCATCGCAGATCATTTCAACAGAAGTCTAGTCCCATAATCATCAACAGTATATTATCACGCCAGGTGGATACGAATATCCTGTATTCTATCACCACGTGAAGTACATATCATCGCAGAATTCATCCAGTAAGCCTTATGTTATACCCTCTATCATTCCGCTCACTAGAGGCCACTATCCTAATCAGAAGCTCCCACGGGACTCACCAGATATCTTAATTCTATACAAGCTATGATTTCCCACATCGGCTCTATCTGCGATGATGATACAAGTCTCTACCACACTCTCCTTCATCAGGCTTCAACCCCCCTAGGTATACGCTTCCACATCATACCAACAAGACTACACTGAGAGCTTCCAAAATGCTCTCGACTATCTACATCACTATGCGAGCTATTAATACATCTTCTATATCATCGGGCTGTTGGATCAATATCAAGCTTTCGGTGTTGACTCATACCCCTTTTCCGCACCGTCTAGAAGTATCCTTCCATACCAGCTCTGGCACTGTGAGAGAGGTTTTAGTCCAACGGTCTGAGCCTTTCCTCTGTTTCAAATACCTCATTCTCATACCGGATGCTATTCCTCATATAATTTACTTCTCAACTATTCAGTTGTTCGGGAGTGCTGAAGATATCTCAGAAGGCTCGTCTTGTCTTTCAAGATCAGTTCAACCTTTCTCGAGGTTGTTATCTCATTCAAGTCATTTAATTCAACCGGTGCATCTCTCTTTTAAATTTTCAACGGTGTTTTTTTGAGTGGGCCCTAACCCACAGGTTTTTCCCAGGATCTTACCTGACTCTTCTTATTCTCCCGGAGCTAGCCTAAATTCTTTTGAAGTTTGACGTATAGAATGATTTATCATCAGTCAAAGAGTTTCTCCAAGATCTGTCAACTTCTTTTCATCATTGGCTCAACCTTCCTAATTCATTCCGGAGTGCCTAACATCATGTCTTCATTATATACCCTTACTTATTCTCTTTATGTCGCGAAGTGTCTCAACATCCACATAATTTCCAGATGGTAAAGATTCGCTTTTCAACTGTCCGAGCTATGTTCTAACTTAAGAGTATAGCCACTTGACTGCTGTCTGTGAGCCGTTCTATTGAAGACCTGAATACGTACTGTACTCCTCTTGTACACTTCTACTGAGCCTCAGGCACGCCATTCGCTAAGAGTCACCACTGATAAGTGCGCGGCTAGATCAACACGTCCATACAACACCTAATCACATGTCTGGTCTAATGGAGAAAGCCTATCCATCCCATGCGCAAAGCAATGCACAACCTTCTTTGAGTCTTCGCTAGGCTCTCTGAGAGGTCGTGAGAGCCCGTGCGCGATCCATCAATTTCACGCTCTTCAAAGGATCCTCCAAGAGTCAGGATACACCAGGACAAGCTCAGGCATAGAACTCCTCTCTTTGATCAGATAACCATCTTGACAGCTTCAAGATACATCGTCAATGGTACTGCTCAGTACACTTCTACAGGTATGACGGCGACGCATTATAGTAAGCGTCCTTGCGAGCGATAGCTCTATATACGATGAAATCACACCAAATGAAACTACCAGCTAAGTATGAAAGGCTGAAAAGCGCCATATGGTGCTGTCCATTCTCCGAAAGAGAATATCCACTGTATATTATACTCAAACTAGACCAGCATTACACTCGCGAATTCACGAAAGAGAGTATGGCTACTGTCCATGTAATGACACCTCACAATAGTGTCATGATGACTTTGAGATAAGAGATCCACATCTAGAAGTCAGATCTATGTTAAGTGCTCATTGCACGAGTACAGATGGATTATTAAAGGAAGATATAGACAATTGATGGTAGGGCTTACACCTATATCTCACCACGATTAGGCTCAAATTGACTTAGCCGCTAAGATGTTCCGCAAGTTCCAGGGAGTGACATAACCGGCGAGAATAGTTTCTCATGAAGACGTCATCGTAGTACACTATGAAGAGTCCACCTTGGCACACAATTCTAGAGATCCATAGCTCATCATAGACGCATGATCAATTCAAACTTCCAGAGAAAGCATTCACTGCAGATAGATTCAAAAACATTGTCAGCTCCTTAGATACGATTCGATGTCTTGGTCACTGCTAGTACTGAGATCACACGATTCTTATGTGATACTAATCCCTGGAATTCAGACACAACCTATATGTTCTGTCATATTGTTAACTCTACATAAACCATGTACAGTTACAAGTGATAAATAGATCGTAGAGCAACAACTGTCTTGCAACATCCATCCTCCTTCTGCACTGAAGCATTGGACAGTTAAAAGTCACAATAGCAGTCGATCTTCGCGTAATAATATGTAGATGACCAGAGACTACAGAGCATAGACTGATAATCGCAGATACGTGGAGGTTACAGAAGCAAAAAGCTCACATGAGAAACTGATTCGTAGTCACACCAAAGACACCTGAATTGGAAAAGGAGCAGACTATAGAATTTCTGAGAATATCTGTTTGTTATGAGCTACTATTTGCTCAGAAATGCCGTAGATTCTTGGAAATCCAAATAGGGTCGGAAATTCGAGGATACCAGTATATTTCATGGAAAGCCTGAGATACAGCAGTACGTTTGAGGCTTCATTTGCGAGCATGGTGATACACAGATCTATACAACTTCATAGATGCTAACAACGCTGATGTCCTTTCCCCAACATGATCACATACACTTCTTGCCATGCCCGAATGCGTGAGAGTTGTTCAATTAGCAGTCGAAATCAAGTCAAAAGCCAGATATGGAGCTTTCTGACGAGCACCTGATAGCTTCGTTAAATGGTATCGGTCAAAGAAGGAGTTCTTGCCTGAGTTGTAAGGTATGAAGTTAAGACTTAAAGCTCGACCACGGCAGAATAGAGAGAAAGGATGAAGGTCGTCCCCTATGCTTAAGACATAGGCTCTACAGTATGCTATGCTGTGTGCCGCACCTAAAGTGTGCCTTGCCATGAGTCAGTCAAGGGGTACAAGAGTGATCCAAGAACGGATCACAAGACAGCGGTCAAAGTTATCCTTAGTAACTAGTGGACTAAGGAATTTTCTCAATTATGGAGGTGGTAAAAGATTTCGTCGTAAAGGGTTACGTCGATGCAAGCTTAACACCTATCCGGATAGCTCTGAGTAGAGATGCCGGATACGTATAATGGAGCAACAATTTAGAATAGCTTCAAGTAGAACAGTTGTTTGGAATAGCTCCAAATAGAACGTGGTAGCTACATCTAGGAGATGACATAGAGATTTGTAAAGCACACACGGATCTGAAAGGTTCAGACCCGTTGACTAAAACCTCTCTCACAAGCAACATGATCAAACCCAGAACTCATTGAGTGTTTAATCACATAGTGATGTGAACTAGATTATTGACTCTAGTAAACTCTTTGGATGTTGGTTACATGGCGATGTGACCTGTGAGTGTTAATCACATGGCGATGTGAACTAGATTATTGACTCTAGTGCAAGTGGGAGACTGTTGGAAATATGCCCTAGAGGCAATAATAAATTGGTTATTATTATATATTTCCTTGTTCATGATAATCGTTTATTATCCATGCTATAATTGTATTGATAGGAAACTCAGATACATGTGTGGATACATAGACAACACCATGTCCCTAGTAAGCCTCTAGTTGACTAGCTCGTTAATCAATAGATGGTTACGGTTTCCTAACCATGGACATTGGATGTCGTTGATAACGGGATCACATCATTAGGAGAATGATGTGATGGACAAGACCCAATCCTAAGCATAGCACTAGATCGTGTAGTTCGTATGCTAAAGCTTTTCTAAATGTCAAGTATCATTTCCTTAGACCATGAGATTGTGCAACTCCCGGATACCGTAGGAATGCTTTGGGTGTACCAAACGTCACAACGTAACTGGGTGACTATAAAGGTGCACTACAGGTATCTCCGAAAGTGTCTGTTGGGTTGGCACGAATCGAGACTGGGATTTGTCACTCCGTGTAAGCGGAGAGGTATCTCTGGGCCCACTCGGTAGGACATCATCATATGCGCAATGTGACTAAAGAGTTGATCACGGGATGATGTGTTACGGAACGAGTAAAGAGACTTGCCGGTAACGAGATTGAACTAGGTATTGGATTCCGACGATCGAATCTCGGGCAAGTAACATACCGATAGACAAAGGGAATTGTATACGAGATTGATTAAGTCCTTGACGTCGTGGTTCATCCGATGAGATCATCGTGGAACATGTGGGAGCCATCATGGGTATCCAGATCCCGCTGTTGGTTATTGACCGGAGAATGTCTCGGTCATGTCTGCATGCTTCCCGAACCCGTAGGGTCTACACACTTAAGGTTCGATGATGCTAGGGTTATAGAGGAAGCTTGTATGTGGTTACCGAATGTTGTTCGGAGTCCCGGATGAGATCCCGGACGTCACGAGGAGTTCCGGAATGGTCCGGAGGTAAAGATTTATATATAGGAAGTCCTATTTCGGCCATCGGGACAAGTTTCGGGTTCATCGGTATTGTACCGGGACCACCGGAAGGGTCCCGGGGGCCCACCGGGTGGGGCCACCTACCCCAGGGGGCCACATGGGCTGTAGGGGGTGCGCCTTGGCTTACATGGGCCAAGGGCACCAGCCCCAAGAGGCCCATGCGCCTGGGGAAACCCTAAAGGAAGAGTCCCAGTAGGGGAAGGCACCTCCTAGGTGCCTTGGGGGGGAGGACTCCTCCCCTGGCCGCCGCCCCCTAGGAGATTGGATCTCCTAGGGCTGGCGCACCCCCCCTTGGGATCCCTATATATAGTGGGGTAGGAGGGCCTCTCAAACACACCTTTTGCCTTTGGTGCAGCCCCTCCCTCTCTCCCAAGTTCTTCTCCTCTTCTGCGGTGCTTGGCGAAGCCCTGCAGGATTGCCACGCTCCTTCACCACCACCACGCCGTTGTGCTGCTGCTGGATGGAGTCTTCCTCAACCTCTCCCTCTCTCCTTGCTGGATCAAGGCATGGGAGACGTCACCGGGCTGTACGTGTGTTGAACGCGGAGGTGTCGTCCGTTCGGCACTAGGATCATCGGTGATTTGAATCACGACGAGTACGACTCCATCAACCCCGTTCACTTGAACGCTTCCTCTTAGCGATCTACAAGGGTATGTAGATGCACTCTCCTTCCCCTCATTGCTGGTTTCTCCATAGATAGATCTTGGTGACACGTAGGAAAATTTTGAATTTTTGCTACGTTCCCCAACAGTGGCATCATGAGCTAGGTCTATTGCGTAGATTCTATGCACGAGTAGAACACAAAGTAGTTGTGGGTGTTGATTTTGTTCAATATGCTTGCCGTTACTAGTCTTATCTTGATTCGGCGGCATCGTGGGATGAAGCGGCCCGGACCAACCTTACACGTACTCTTACGTGAGACTGGTTCCACCGACTGACATGCACTAGTTGCATAAGGTGGCTAGCGGGTGTCTGTCTCTCCCACTTTAGTCGGATCGGATTCGATGAAAAGGGTCCTTATGAAGGGTAAATAGCAATTGGCATATCACGTTGTGGTCTTTGCGTAGGTAAGAAACGTTCTTGCTAGAAACCCATAGCAGCCACGTAAAACATGCAAACAACAATTAGAGGACGTCTAACTTGTTTTTGCAGGGTATGCTATGTGATGTGATATGGCCAAAAGGATGTGATGAATGATATATGTGATGTATGAGATTGATCATGTTCTTGTCAAGGGAATCACGACTTGCATGTCGTTGGCGAGACAAATTCATGAAGACACGATGATGGAGATCATGATGATGGAGATCATGGTGTCATGCCGGTGACAAGATGGTCATGGAGCCCCGAAGATGGAGATCGAAGGAGCTATATGATATTGGCCATATCATGTCACTACTATATAATTGCATGTGATGTTTATTATGTTTATGCATCTTGTTTACTTAGAACGACGGTAGTAAATAAGATGATCCCTCATTAAAATTTCAAGAAGTGTTCTCCCCTAACTGTGCACCGTTGCTACAGTTCGTCGTTTCGAAGCACGCCGTGATGATCGGGTGTGATAGATCCTTACGTTCACATACAACGGGTGTAAGACAGTTTTACACATGCAAAACACTTAGGGTTAACTTGACGAGCCTAGCAT
Organism: Triticum urartu; assembly: GCF_003073215.2. NCBI lineage: Eukaryota > Viridiplantae > Streptophyta > Magnoliopsida > Poales > Poaceae > Triticum > Triticum urartu. The sequence goes on along the minus strand of NW_024114347.1, from coordinate 11,127 downwards.
GTACAGACATGGCCTCGGAACACAAGAGACCGAAAGGTCGAGCATGAGTCGTATGGTAGATACGATCAACATGAAGATGTTCACCGATGATGACTAGTCCGTCTCACGTGATGATCGGACACGGCCTAGTTGACTCGGATCATGTAATCACTTAGATGACTAGAGGGATGTCTATCTGAGTGGGAGTTCATGAGATGAACTTAATTATCCTGAACATAGTCAAAAGGTCTTTGCAAATTATGTTGTAGCTCGCGCTTTAGTTCTACTGTTTAGATATGTTCCTAGAGAAAATTTAGTTGAAAGTTAATAGTAGCAATTATGCGGACTAGGTCCGTAAACTGAGGATTGTCCTCATTGCTTTATAAAAGGCTTATGTCCTTAATGCACCGCTCAGTGTGCTGAACCTCGAACGTTGTTTGTGGATGTTGCGAACATCTGACATACACGTTTTGATAACTACGTGATAGTTCAGTTAAACGGTTTAGAGTTGAGGCACCGAAGACGTTTTTGAAACGTCGCGAAACATATGAGATGTTTCGAGGGCTGAAATTGGGATTTCAGGCTCGTGCCCACGTCAAAAGGTATAAGACCTCCGACGATTTTCTTAGCCTACAAACTAAGGAGAAAAGCTCAATTGTTGAACTTGTGCTCAGATTGTCTGAGTACAACAATCGCTTGAATCGAGTGGGAGTTGATCTTCCAGATGAAATAGTGATGGTTCTCCGAAGTCATTACCACCAAGCTGCTAGAGCTTCGTGATGAACTATGATATATCAGGGACATATATGATGATCCTTGAGATATTCGCGATGTTTGACACCGCGAAAGTAGAAATCAAGAAGGAGCATCAATTGTTGATGGTTGGTGAAACCACTAGTTTCAAGAAGGGCAAGGGAACAAAGGGATACTTCATGAAACGGCAATTCAGCTGCTGCTCCAGTGAAGAAACCCAAGGTTGAACCCAAACCCGAGACTAAGTGCTTCTGTAATAAGGGGAACAGCCACTGGAGCAGAATTACCCTAGATACTTGGTAGATGAGAAGGCTGGCAAAGTCGATAGTAGTATATTGGATATACATTGTGTTGATGTGTACTTTACTAGTACTCCTAGTAGCACCAGGGTATTAGATACTGGTTCGGTTGCTAAGTGTTAGTAACTCGAAATAAAAGCTACGGAATAAACGGAGACTAGCTAAAGGTGAGCTGACGATATGTGTTGGAAGTGTTTTCAATGTTGATATGATCAAGCATCGCACGCTCCCTCGACCAACGAGATTGGTGTTTGCGTTGAGCATAGACATGATTGGATTATGTCTATCTCAATACGGTTATTCATTTAAAGGGAATAATAGTTACTCTGTTCATTTGAATAATACCTTCAATGGTCTTACACCTAAAATGAATGATTTATTAAATCTCGATCGTAGTGATACACATGTTCATGCCAAAAGATAGTAATGATAGTACCACCTACTTGTGGCACTGCCACGTAAGTCATATCGGTATAAAACGCATCAAGAAGCTCCATGTTGATGGATCTTTGGACTCACTCATTTTTGAAAGGATTGAGACATGCGAACCATGTTTGTTGGTAGATATGCATGAAGAAACTCCATGCGAATGGACCATTTGGACTCACTTGATTTTGAATCACTTGAGACATGCAAATCATACCACATGGGCAAGATGACTGAAAGCCTCGGTTTCAGTAAAATGGAACTAGAAAGCAAATTGTTGGAAGTAATACATTTTGATGTGTGCAGTCCAATGAGTGCTGAGGCATGTAGTGGATATCGTTATGTTCTTTCTTCACAGATGATTTGAGTAGATGTTGAGTACATTTACTTGATGAATCACGAGTCTGAATTATTGAAAGGTTCAAGTAATTTCAGTGTGAAGTTGAAAGATCGTCGTGACAAGAGGATAAAAGATCTATGATATGATCATAGAGATGAATATCTGAATTACGAGTTTGGCACAAAATTAAGACATTGTGGAAATCATTTCACAACTAATACAGCCTGGAACACCATAGTGTGATGGTGTGTCCGAACATCATAACTGCACCCTATTGGATATGATGCATACCATGATGTCTCTTATCGAATTACCACGATAGTTTATGGGTTAGGCATTAGAGACAACCACATTCACTTTAAATAGGGCACCACGTAATTCCGATGAGATGACACCGTATGAACTATGGTTTAGAGAAACCTAAGCTGTCATTTCTTAAAAGTTTGGGACTGTGATGCTTATGTGAAAAAGTTTCAGGCTGATAAGCTCGAACCCAAAGCGGATAAATGCATCTTCATAGGACACCCAAAACAGTTGGGTATGCCTCCTGTCTCAGATCCGAAAGCAATAAGGGATTGTTTCTAGAATCGGGTCCTTTCTCGAGGAAAAGTTTCTCTCGAAAGAATTGAGTGGGAGGATGATGGAGACTTGATAAGGTTGTTGAACCGTCTCTTCAACCAGTGTATAGCAGGGCACAAAGAGTTGTTCCTATGGCACCTACACCAATTGAAGTGGAAGCTTATGATAGTGATCATGAGACTTTAGATCAAGTCACTACCAAACCTCGTAGGATGACAAGGATGCGTACTACTTCAGAGTGGTACGTAATCCTGTCTTGGAAGTCATGTTGCTAGACAACAATGAACCTACGAGCTATGGAGAAGCGATGGTGGGCCCGGATTCCGATAAATGGCTTGAGGCCATATAATCCGAGAGAGGATCCATGTATGAAAACAAAGTGTAGACTTTGGAAGAACTACTTGATGGTTGTAAGGCTGTTGAGTACAGATGGATTTTAAAAGGAAGACGGACAATGATGGTATGTATCACCATTAAGAAAGCTCGACTTGTCATTAAGATGTTTTCCGGCAATTTCAAGGAGTTGACTACGGCGAGATTTTCTCACTCGTAGCGATGCTAAGAGTCTGTTGGAATTATATTAGCAGTCACTGCATTATTTATGAAATCTTGCAGATAGGATGTCAAAACATTGTTTCCTCTACGATTTTTCTTGAGGAAAGGTTGTATGTGATACAACCGAAAGGTTTTGTCAATCCCAGAAAGATGTTAATAGTATGCAAAGCTCCAGCAATCCTTCTAAGGACTGGAGTAAGCATCTCGGAGTTGGAATGTATGCTTTGATGAGATGATCAAAGATTTTGGGTGTATACAAAGTTTATGAGAAACTGGTATTTCCAAAGAAGTGAGTGGGAGCACTATAGAATTTCTGATGAATATATGTTGTTGACATATTTTTGATCAGAAATGACGTAGAATTTTTGGAAATCAAATAGGGTTATTTGGAAAGTGTTTTTCAATGGAAAGCCTGGATTAAGCTACTTGAGCATTGAGCATCAAGATCTATAAGGATAGATCAAAACGCTTAATGGTACTTTCAAATGAGCACATACCTTGACATGATCTTGAAGTTGTTCAAGATGGATCAGTCAAAGAAGGAGTTCTTGCCTGAGTTGTAAGGTATGAAGTTAAGACTTAAAGCTCGACCACGGCAGAATAGAGAGAAAGGATGAAGGTCGTCCCCTATGCTTAAGACATAGGCTCTACAGTATGCTATGCTGTGTGCCGCACCTAAAGTGTGCCCTGCCATGAGTCAGTCAAGGGGTACAAGAGTGATCCAAGAACGGATCACAAGACAGCAGTCAAAGTTATCCTTAGTAACTAGTGGACTAAGGAATTTTCTCGATTATGGAGGTGGTAAAAGATTTCGTCGTAAAGGGTTACGTCGATGCAAGCTTAACACCTATCCGGATAGCTCTGAGTAGAGATGCCGGATACGTATAATGGAGCAACAATTTAGAATAGCTTCAAGTAGAACAGTTGTTTGGAATAGCTCCAAATAGAACGTGGTAGCTACATCTAGGAGATGACATAGAGATTTGTAAAGCACACACGGATCTGAAAGGTTCAGACCCGTTGACTAAAACCTCTCTCACAAGCAACATGATCAAACCCAGAACTCATTGAGTGTTTAATCACATAGTGATGTGAACTAGATTATTGACTCTAGTAAACTCTTTGGATGTTGGTTACATGGCGATGTGACCTGTGAGTGTTAATCACATGGCGATGTGAACTAGATTATTGACTCTAGTGCAAGTGGGAGACTGTTGGAAATATGCCCTAGAGGCAATAATAAATTGGTTATTATTATATATTTCCTTGTTCATGATAATCGTTTATTATCCATGCTATAATTGTATTGATAGGAAACTCAGATACATGTGTGGATACATAGACAACACCATGTCCCTAGTAAGCCTCTAGTTGACTAGCTCGTTAATCAATAGATGGTTACGGTTTCCTAACCATGGACATTGGATGTCGTTGATAACGGGATCACATCATTAGGAGAATGATGTGATGGACAAGACCCAATCCTAAGCATAGCACTAGATCGTGTAGTTCGTATGCTAAAGCTTTTCTAAATGTCAAGTATCATTTCCTTAGACCATGAGATTGTGCAACTCCCGGATACCGTAGGAATGCTTTGGGTGTACCAAACGTCACAACGTAACTGGGTGACTATAAAGGTGCACTACAGGTATCTCCGAAAGTGTCTGTTGGGTTGGCACGAATCGAGACTGGGATTTGTCACTCCGTGTAAGCGGAGAGGTATCTCTGGGCCCACTCCATAGGACATCATCATATGCGCAATGTGACTAAAGAGTTGATCACGGGATGATGTGTTATGGAACGAGTAAAGAGACTTGCCGGTAACGAGATTGAACTAGGTATTGGATTCCGACGATCGAATCTCGGGCAAGTAACATACCGATAGACAAAGGGAATTGTATATGAGATTGATTAAGTCCTTGACGTCGTGGTTCATCCGATGAGATCATCGTGGAACATGTGGGAGCCATCATGGGTATCCAGATCCCGCTGTTGGTTATTGACCGGAGAATGTCTCGGTCATGTCTGCATGCTTCCCGAACCCGTAGGGTCTACACACTTAAGGTTCCGATGATGCTAGGGTTATAGAGAGCTTGTATGTGGTTACCGAATGTTGTTCGGAGTCCCGGATGAGATCCCGGACGTCACGAGGAGTTCCGGAATGGTCCGGAGGTAAAGATTTATATATAGGAAGTCCTTCGGCCATCGGGACAAGTTTCGGGGTCATCGGTATTGTACCGGGACCACCGGAAGGGTCCCGGGGGCCCACCGGGTGGGGCCACCTACCCCGGGGGCCACATGGGCTGTAGGGGGTGCGCCTTGGCCTACATGGGCCAAGGGCACCAGCCCCAAGAGGCCCATGCGCCTGGGGAAACCCTAAAGGAAGAGTCCCAGCAGGGGAAGGCACTCCTAGGTGCCTTGGGGGGGGGGAGGACTCCTCCCCTGGCCGCCGCCCCTTGGAGATTGGATCTCCTAGGGGCTGGCGCACCCCCCCCCCTTGGGATCCCTATATATAGTGGGGTAGGAGGGCCTCTCAAACACACCTTATGCCTTTGGTGCAGCCCCTCCCTCTCTCCCAAGTTCTTCTCCTCTCCCGTGGTGCTTGGCGAAGCCCTGCAGGATTGCCACGCTCCTCCACCACCACCACGCCGTTGTGCTGCTGCTGGATGGAGTCTTCCTCAACCTCTCCCTCTCTCCTTGCTGGATCAAGACATGGGAGACGTCACCGGGTTGTACGTGTGTTGAACGCGGAGGTGCCGTCCGTTCGGCACTAGGATCATCGGTGATTTGAATCACGACGAGTACGACTCCATCAACCCCGTTCACTTGAACGCTTCCGCTTAGCGATCTACAAGGGTATGTAGATGCACTCTCCTTCCCCTCGTTGCTGGTTTCTCCATAGATAGATCTTGGTGATACGTAGGAAAATTTTGAATTTCTGCTACGTTCCCCAACAGTATCTTCTTTTGTTCTCTTATTCTTCCCGGTGCTTCTTTATCTTCCTTCGTTCTTTTCCAATTCTTACGGTGGCTATTCAGGATTTTTCTTCCTTGCTATCATATTTATTTAGTCGTTGTCAATCCTAACGGTGATTAGTTTAAGAGTTCTCTTCCTTGGTTATCATATCAATTCATTCGTTGTTTCGATTCCACCGGAATTTATGTAGACTTCTCAAGTTGGCGCGATATCTATCTTAATCCTTTCTACGAGAATAAGTAGTATGTCAAATCCATTGATTGTCATGAATTTAATTGATGAAGGACAAGCATAATGTAATTCTTATTCTTGTTTCATCCAAATGATTAATTCCTTATTCTGGAGGTGCATTGTGGCGACCCGACCCGAATGGATCAAGTCTACTGTGCTCCGGTGTCATCCCTAGATCAGTAATGCTGACACCACATAGTACAGCGAAGGATTTATAGCAGAGTGGCAATCACACACTTATTACAACGTTGTCTCAAAGAGATCTTATTACAATAAAAATGGCTTAAGGCCATCTAATAACGATAACAGCGGAAGACTCGGAAGATAAATGGGTCCATCAACTCCAACGGCATCACTGAGTATAGAACCACGACTTATATGCTTATATCGCTGGTGGAAAGCTCTATGGTTATAGTTTTTGCGTAAAGCTAGTTTTTCCCTACTGCAAAGGAATAAGTTTATTTAACTATCATGGTGGTTGTTAAACATCGAGAATGGTTGACAGCATTCTCAATCCCAATTAAAAATAATTAAAACCCAACAACATTAATTAGAAGTAACATGTTGAGATTCACATGATATTCAAGTACTAGATACTCAAGTTGTCCATGACCGGGGACACGGCTAATCATGATTAGTTTGTACACTCTGCAGAGGTTTGCGCACTTTTCCCCACAAGACTCGATCGCCTCCGTTTGGTTTCTCGCACTACATGGTGTTTGAGAAGACGGATGACCGAGACACAGTCTTTCAGAAGCGCTAGCACCTTACATGTGGGGTAGACCGTACCACCTACAACCCCTACATCTGCTAGGCCACCCCGTAAGAGTTCGCACAACTTAGTCAACTATGCCAGAGCCCATAGTAGCATGTGGCTGCACACGGAAGTTACTAGCATGAAAGATCTTATGATCCCTTTGAGCCTGGGTGGCGGTCCAAAAAAAAACAGGCAAGTCCTGATAGACATCAGGTGCCTCAATCCACCCAGATGTGTGTTTAAGTTGCCACCTTAGATAAACCATTTAAAATTAAGAAACTCACATCTGTCATGGATATCACTCACCCAATCCACGTCTACTAGCATAGCATGGCATAATAAGCAAACGTAGAAGTAACTCCCAAAGGTTTCATAATAACAGGTAATAGGTACTACCTCATCTACTTCCCATCCCACAGTTTAATTAGATCCTAATCATGCAATGTGAGAGGATTGATCTAATGCAATAAAACATGGGTTGTAGAAAAGGTATGATCAAAGTGTTACTTGCCTTGCTGATGATCTGCGAGACCTAGGGTTTCGAAGTAACAGGCGGCACAATCCGGGTGATCTATCGCAGACAAACAACAAGCATACAATAAGTACTCATCTAATGCACAGGTAAAACTCGAACAAGAGAACGAACCAGAAAGTTCAACTTAAGAACTCCGGTTGCAAAGAAAGAACGAACCGAACAAAGAAACAGAAAACAAACGGCAGAAGAAAACAACTCGGTTCTAGCAAGTTGAATCTAGGTCAAATTTTACCAGGGCAAAAACGTGTTTAAGTTGATTAGATGGAACGGCGGTTTCGAAACGAAACTCCAGGCGCTTGAATCACCTGATTCCGATAAACGAGCGAGAAGATAAACTAGAACGAAGATCGGATCTGAGATCGCGATCGCGGAATAAATCCGACGAGAAGAAAAAGAAGAACGGTTAAACGAACGGACGTTCGTTAACCTAGAAGAATACGGTGATCACGTTCGTTAGGACGAACGGTCCAGCGAACGGTCGAAAGGCAACTAAATCAGAATAGAAAACGAATCCGATCTAGGGTTTCGGAGAAGAAAACCGAAACGAAAAACCGATCTAGAAAACGAATCAGAAGAGAAGAAAAGAATCGGAACGATTAGAAGAAAATGATCCGAGGAAAAGAGACGTGGGGCAACCTCCGACGAGGTCTCCGGCGAGGGGCTCCGGCGGCGGCGGCGATGGGTGAGGGGCGCGGCGGTGCGGGTGAGGGGCGCGGTGTAGGGCTTGGGGTTTGGTTTGATGATTTGGAGGGGGGGTGTGGGGGTATTTATATTGGTGAGGGGAGGGGGTTTCTTGGGGTAGGGGACAAGAAATAGAGTAGGAATAGGAAAGAAAAAGAGGAAACGGAGTAGGACTAAAGTCCTACTAGGAATCAAAAAGGGGCGGCGGTGGCTCCTGCCTCTGGTGCCTGGCGCGCGCGATGGCCTGGCGCGGCCGGCTGCCTGCGCTGGGGAGGCGGTGGCTGGCCTGGGCCTTTGGCCCGGCTGGCCTGGCGGGAGGCTCCTTTTTTTAACTGGTTTTCGCGCGCAGAAAACAAAAGAAAAAGAGACTAAACGAACTCCGAAAAATCTAAAGTAAATTTTCCCCGACTCCTAAAAATGAGTCGAACAAAATGAACTTTACTCCGGGCCTAAAATGCAATTTTTGAAAACACGCATTTTCCCTATCCAAACAAAGCAAACAAAACTGAAACCAAAAATTTGATTTATTCATTAAATCTTCATTTTTCCTCAATTTGGGAAAGTCATATTATTCCCTCTCTTATATTTTTGATATCGGAAAAAATTATTGAAGATGAAATAAATAAATCAAATGATCCCCTTTTCAAAATTTGAGAAAACTCTCAATTATGAAAATAACGAAATCTCCAACTCTCTCCGTGGGTCCTTGAGTTGCGTGAAATTTCTAGGATTAACCAAAATGCAAGAAAATATGATATGCATGATGATCTAATGTATAACATTCCAAATTGCAAATTTGGGATGTTACAAACCTAACCCCCTTAAGATGAATCTCGCCCTCGAGATTCGGGTTGGCTAGAAAATAGGTGACGGTGGTCTTTGAGAAAATCTTCTTCTCTCTCCCAGGTGGCTTCATCCTCTGAGTGGTGGTTCCACTGAACTTTGCAAAACTTGATAACCTTGCTGCGAGTAACTCTGCTGGCAAACTCGAGAATCTTGACTGGTTTCTCCTCATACGTTAAGTCGTCCTTCAACTGAATCGCTTCGAGTGGCACGGTATCTCTTAGCGGTACCTCCGCCATCTTGGCATGACATTTCTTCAGCTGAGAAACATGGAATACATCATGAACTCCTGACAGTCCCTCTGGTAATTCCAACTTATAAGCGACTTCTCCCATACGTTGCAAGATCTTGTATGGTCCAACGAAACGCGGTGCTAACTTTCCCTTAACTCCAAAGCGCTTAACTCCTCGAAGTGGGGATACTCGGAGATAAACTCTGTCTCCGGTTTCATAGACTGTCTCCTTACGTTTAGAATCTGCGTAGCTCTTCTGCCTGGACTGGGCTACCTTGAGCCTATCGCGAATCAACTTAACTTTCCGTTCAGACTCCTTAATTAAATCTGGTCCAAAGAACTGACGGTCTCCAACTTCATCCCATGACAACGGTGTCCTGCACCTCCTTCCGTATAAAGCTTCGAAAGGTGCCATCTTCAAACTGGTTTGATAACTATTGTTATAAGAAAACTCCGCATACAGCAAGTTATCGTCCCAACTAGATCCATAATCTAGTGCACAAGCTCTCAGCATATCTTCCAAAATCTGATTGACTCTCTCGGTCTGTCCATCTGTCTGCGGATGAAAAGTTGTGCTGAACTCTAATCTGGTTCCTAAAGTCTCATGCAACTGATTCCAAAACTTTGAGGTAAATTGGGTTCCTCTATCTGATACGATACTTCTCGGAACTCCATGCAAACAAATGATCCTAGTCATGTATATCTTTGCCAACTTAGCACTGGTGTAAGTGGTCTTAACTAGAATAAAATGTGCTACCTTTGTCAAACGATCAACTACTACCCATATTGAGTCATAGCCTGCTTTCGTCCTGGGTAGTCCGGTGATAAAATCTATGCCTATCTTATCCCACTTCCACTCGGGTATCGGCAATGGTTGTAACAATCCTGCTGGCTTCTGATGCTCTGCCTTTACTCTCTGACATACGTCACAAACTGCTACATATGCTGCAATATCCTTCTTCATTCCGGTGTGGTAAGCAAAATTGACTTACTAGCACACTCAATATTCCCTTCCTACTTTGATAACCAATCCATGCCTAATATCACATCCAATCCTTGAGATTCCAATACTATTAGGTCTGAGGGAAAAACATAGTTACCAATCCTTAATGGTAACCGATCACACCATCGTTTAGCCATATACTCCGCTCCTGGTGAGCTTACTAACATGGGTGACCTAAGGGCTTGGGTTGAGAGGTTATATTTATCCACAAATCCCCTTGATATGTATGAATGCGATGCACCACTATCAAAAAGGACAAGTGCGGTAAATGACTTAACTAGAAACTTACCGATTACTGCATCAGGCTGATCTTCAACCTCCTCCACACTAATGTGGTTCACCTGTCCCCTGTTGAAAGGGTTTGGCTTCTTCCCAGAGCTTCCATTGCCATTTCCATTCTGGCCTTCGGGACATTCATTGGCATAATGTCCGGTCTTGGAACACTTGAAACAGGTGACTTGACTCAGGTCTCTCTTGGTTGGGGTTGGTGGGATGGTCCGATTCTGGCCGTTGCTTCCTCCATTCCCATTACCATTCTTGTGGCCATTATGGTTGTGCGAGCTACCTCCTCCATGGGTATGCTGAAACTGAAATCCCGGTTTAGGGGTAAAACGGGGCTTCTGCTGGGCTCCAGAGTTATACTTCCCCTGTCCATACTTCCTCTTACGGTTCTCAATCTGCTGTTGCTTCCCTTCAATCATGATGGCACGATCTACCAACCCTTGGTAGTTGTTGAAACTTGCTACCATCAACTGCATGCTTAGCTCATCATTCAGTCCTTCCAGAAACTTCTCCTGCTTAGCTGCATCCGTAGCAACGTCATCTGGGGCATAACGTGCTAACTTGCTGAAGTCGTCAACGTATTGGCCCACTGTCCTTCCTCCTTGGCGTAAGTTGCGAAACTCACGCTTCTTTATGGCCATAGCTCCTGCTGAAAC
>NW_024114346.1:0-16009 GCF_003073215.2 Triticum urartu | reverse complement strand
CAGAGGAGAATAATACAGGATCCATCTCAGATTTCATGGCTTCAAGCCACTTTGCGGAATCTGGGCTCACCATCGCTTCTTCATAGTTCGTAGGTTCATCATGATCTAGTAGCATGATTTCCAGAACAGGATTACCGTACCACTCTGGTGCGGATCTTGCTCTGGTTGATCTACGAGGTTCAGTAGTATCTTGTCCTGAAGTTTCATGATCATCATCATTAGCTTCCTCACTTATTGGTGTAGTTGTCTCAGAAACAGTTCTCTGTGATGTACTACCTTCCAACAAGGGAGCAGGTACAGTTACCTCGTCAAGTTCTACTTTCCTCCCACTCACTTCTTTCGAGAGAAACTCCTTCTCTAGAAAGGATCCATTCTTAGCAACGAATGTCTTGCCTTCGGATCTGTGATAGAAGGTGTACCCAACAGTTTCCTTTGGGTATCCTATGAAGACACATTTTTCCGATTTGGGTTCGAGCTTATCAGGTTGAAGCTTTTTCACATAAGCATCGCAGCCCCAAACTTTAAGAAACGAAAACTTTGGTTTCTTGCCAAACCATAGTTCATAAGGTGTCGTCTCAACGGATTTTGATGGTGCCCTATTTAACGTGAATGCGGCCGTCTCTAAAGCATAACCCCAAAACGACAGCGGTAAATCAGTAAGAGACATCATAGATCGTACCATATCTAGTAAAGTATGATTACGACGTTCGGACACACCATTACGCTGTGGTGTTCCGGGTGGCGTGAGTTGCGAAACTATTCCACAATTTTTCAAATGTACACCAAACTCGTAACTCAAATATTCTCCTCCACGATCAGATCGTAGAAACTTTATTTTCTTGTTACGATGATTTTCAACTTCACTCTGAAATTCTTTGAACTTTTCAAATGTTTCAGACTTATGTTTCATCAAGTAGATATACCCATATCTGCTTAAATCATCTGTGAAGGTGAGAAAATAACGATATCCGCCACGAGCCTCAATATTCATCGGACCACATACATCGGTATGTATGATTTCCAACAAATCTGTTGCTCTCTCCATAATACCGGAGAACGGTGTTTTAGTCATCTTGCCCAAGAGGCACGGTTCGCAAGTACCAAGTGATTCATAATCAAGTGGTTCCAAAAGTCCATCAGTATGGAGTTTCTTCATGCGTTTTACACCGATATGACCTAAACGATAGTGCCATAAATAAGTTGCACTTTCGTTATCAACTCTGCATCTTTTGGTTTCAACATTATGAATATGTGTATCACTACTATCAAGATTCATTAAAAATAGACCACTCTTCAAAGGTGCATGACCATAAAAGATATTACTCATATAAATAGAACAACCATTATTCTCTGATTTAAATGAATAACCGTCTCGCATTAAACAAGATCCAGATATAATGTTCATGCTCAATGCTGGCACCAAATAACAATTATTTAGCTCTAATATTAATCCCGAAGGTAGATGTAGAGGTAGCGTGCCGACCGCGATCACATCGACTTTGGAACCGTTTCCCACCCGCATCGTCACCTCGTCCTTTGCTAGTGTCCGCTTATTCCGTAGTCCCTGTTTCGAGTTGCAAATATTAGCAACAGAACCAGTATCAAATACCCAGGTGCTACTGCGAGCTCTAGTAAGGTACACATCAATAACATGTATATCACATATACCTTTGTTCACTTTGCCATCCTTCTTATCCGCCAAATACTTGGGGCAGTTCCGCTTCCAGTGACCAGTCTGCTTGCAGTAGAAGCACTCAGTTTCAGTCTTAGGTCCATACTTGGGTTTCTTCTCTTGATCAGCAACTTGCTTGCCGCTCTTCTTGAAGTTCCCCTTCTTCTTCCCTTTGCCCTTTTTCTTGAAACTAGTGGTCTTGTTAACCATCAACACTTGATGCTCCTTTTTGATTTCTACCTCCGCAGCTTTCAGCATTGCAAAGAGCTCGGGAATAGTCTTGTTCATCCCTTGCATATTATAGTTCATCACGAAGCTCTTGTAGCTTGGTGGCAGTGATTGGAGAATTCTGTCAATGACGCAATCATCTGGAAGATTAACTCCCAATTGAATCAAGTGATTATTATACCCAGACATTTTGAGTATATGCTCACTGACAGAACTATTCTCTTCCATCTTGCAGCTATAGAACTTATTGGAGACTTCATATCTCTCAATCCGGGCATTTGCTTGAAATATTAACTTCAACTCCTGGAACATCTCATATGCTCCATGACGTTCAAAACGTCGTTGAAGTCCCGATTCTAAGCCGTAAAGCATGGCACACTGAACTATCGAGTAGTCATCAGCTTTGCAATGCCAGACGTTCATAACATCTGGTGTTGCTCCAGCAGCAGGCCTGGCACCCAGCGGTGCTTCCAGGACGTAATTTTTCTGTGCAGCAATGAGGATAATCCTCAAGTTACGGACCCAGTCCGTGTAATTGCTACCATCATCTTTCAACTTTGCTTTCTCAAGGAACGCATTAAAATTCAACGGAACAACAGCACGAGTCATCTATCTACAATCAAAATAAACAAGCAAGATACTATCAGGTACTAAGTTCATGATAAGTTTAAGTTCAGTTAATCAAATTACTTAAGAACTCCCACTTAGATAGACATCCCTCTAATCCTCTAAGTGATCACGTGATCCAAATCAACTAAACCATAACCGATCATCACGTGAGATGGAGTAGTTTTCAATGGTGAACATCATTATGTTGATCATATCTACTATATGATTCACGCTCGACCTTTCGGTCTCTGTGTTCCGAGGCCATATCTGCATATGCTAGGCTCGTCAAGTTTAACCTGAGTATTCTGCTTGTGCAAAACTGGCTTGCACCCGTTGTAGATGGACGTAGAGCTTATCACACCCGATCATCACGTGGTGTCTGGGCACGACGAACTTTGGCAACGGTGCATACTCAGGGAGAACACTTATTGATAATTTAGTGAGAGATCATCTTATAATGCTACCGTCAATCAAAGCAATATAAGATGCACAAAAGGATAAACATCACATGCAATCAATATAAGTGATATGATATGGCCATCATCATCTTGTGCTTGTGATCTCCATCTCCGAAGCACCGTCATGATCTCCATAGTCACCGGCGCGACACCTTGATCTCCATCGTAGCATCGTTGTTGTCTCCCCAATCTTATGCTTCCACGACTATCACTACCGCTTAGTAATAAAGTAAAGCATTACATCGCGATTGCATTGCATACAATAAAGCGACAACCATATGGCTCCTGCCAGTTGCCGATAACTTGGTTACAAAACATGATCATCTCATACAATAAAATTTAGCATCATGCCTTGACCATATCACATCACAACATGCCCAGCAAAAACAAGATAGACGTCCTCTACTTTGTTGTTGCAAGTTTTACGTGGCTGCTACGGGCTTAAGCAAGAACCAATCTCACCTACGCATCAAAACCACAACGATAGTTTGTCAAATAGACTCCGTTTTAACCTTCGCAAGGACCGGCGTAGCCACACTTGGTTCAACCTAAAGTTGGAGAGACAGTCGCCCGCAAGCCATCTATGTGCAAAGCACGTCGAGGGAACCGGTCTCGCGTAAGCGTACGCGTAAGGTTGGTCCGGGTCGTCTCGTCCAACAATAGCGCCAAACCAAAGTATGACATGCTGGTAGGCAGTATGACTTATATCGTCCACAACTCACTTGTGTTCTACTCGTGCATATAACATCAAACCATAAAACCTAGGCTCGGATGCCACTGTTGGGGAACGTAGTAATTTCAAAATTTTCCTATGCACACGCAAGATCATGGTGATGCATAGCAACGAGGGGGAGAATCTGATCTACGTACCCTTGTAGATCGCAACCGAAGCGTTGACACAACGTAGAGGAAGTAGTCGTACGTCTTCTTTCAGATCCGACCGATCCAAGCACCGTTACTCCGGCACCTCCGAGTTCTTAGCACACGTACAGCTCGATGACGATCCCCGGGCTCCGATCCAGCAAAGCTTCGGGGAGGAGTTCCGTCAGCACGACGGCGTGGTGACAATCTTGATGATCTACCGACGCAGGGCTTCGCCTAAGCACTACAACGATATGATCGAGGTGGAATATGGTGGCAGGGGGCACCGCACACGGCTAAGGAACGATCTCAATCATCAACTTGTGTGTCTAGAGGTGCCCCCTGCCTCCGTATATAAAGGAGCCAAGGGGGAGGGGTGCGGCCAGCCCTATGGAGGCGCAGGAGGAGTCCTACTCCTACCGGGAGTAGGACTCCCCCCCCCCAATCCTATTCCAAATAGGACTCCCAAGGGGGAAAGAGAGAGAGAGGTGGCCGGCCACCTCTCCTAGTCCTAATAGGACTAGGGGAGGGGGGGGAGGCGCGCAGCCCACCATGGCAGCCCCTTTCACCTTTCCACTAAAGCCCAATAAGGCCCATATGGCTCCCGGGGGGTTCCGGTAACCTCCCGGTAATCCGGTAAAATCCCGATTTCACCCGGAACACTTCCGATATCCAAACATAGGCTTCCAATATATCAATCTTTATGTCTCGACCATTTCGAGACTCCTCGTCATGTCCGTGATCACATCCGGGACTCCGAACAACCTTCGGTACATCAAAATGCATAAACTCATAATAACTGTCATCGTAACGTTAAGCGTGCGGACCCTACGGTTCGAGAACAATGTAGACATGACCGAGACACGTCTCCGGTCAATAACCAATAGCGGGACCTGGATGCCCATATTGGCTCCTACATATTCTACGAAGATCTTTATCGGTCAGACCGCATAACAACATACGTTGTTCCCTTTGTCATCGGTATGTTACTTGCCCGAGATTCGATCGTCGGTATCCAATACCTAGTTCAATCTCGTTACCGGCAAGTCTCTTTACTCGTTCCGTAATACATCATCCGCAACTAACTCATTAGTTGCAATGCTTGCAAGGCTTATGTGATGTGCATTACCGAGAGGGCCCAGAGATACCTCTCCGACAATCGGAGTGACAAATCCTAATCTCGAAATACGCCAACCCAACATCTACCTTTGGAGACACCCTGTAGTAACTCCTTTATAATCACCCAGTTACGTTGTGACGTTTGGTAGCACCCAAAGTGTTCCTCCGGTAAACGGGAGTTGCATAATCTCATAGTCATAGGAACATGTATAAGTCATGAAGAAAGCAATAGCAACATACTAAACGATCGGGTGCTAAGCTAATGGAATGGGTCATGTCAATCAGATCATTCAACTAATGATGTGACCTCGTTAATCAAATAACAACTCTTTGTTCATGGTTAGGAAACATAACCATCTTTGATTAACGAGCTAGTCAACTAGAGGCATACTAGTGACACTATGTTTGTCTATGTATTCACACATGTATTATGTTTCCGATTAATACAATTTTAGCATGAATAATAGACATTTATCATGATATAAGGAAATAAATAATAACTTTATTATTGCCTCTAGGGCATATTTCCTTCGTCATAGGAACATGTATAAGTCATGAAGAAAGCAATAGCAACATACTAAACGATCGGGTGCTAAGCTAATGGAATGGGTCATGTCAATCAGATCATTCAACTAATGATGTGACCTCGTTAATCAAATAACAACTCTTTGTTCATGGTTAGGAAACATAACCATCTTTGATTAACGAGCTAGTCAACTAGAGGCATACTAGTGACACTATGTTTGTCTATGTATTCACACATGTATTATGTTTCCGATTAATACAATTTTAGCATGAATAATAGACATTTATCATGATATAAGGAAATAAATAATAACTTTATTATTGCCTCTAGGGCATATTTCCTTCATTATCATGATAGGGCAAAACAGAAATGCCCTGAGGGGTATGACTTGCATGTAAAATGTTGGCGCCTAGATAGAAAAAAAATGTGAGAGATAGAGAGGTGGGGATCACTGGAGGAAACCAGGGGTACTAGACGGATGGGTACAACGTATAAGGTAGAAAAGGTACCTTTTTGATTGAAAGGAGTCCTCCTACATGATTTGTGAAAGGTTCATGCAATGTATTCTGAAAGTTCTGATGTCATTATCACGATACGATGACACAAATGACATCATGTGTGGGGTACATTGCGTGGTTTCAATTACAATTACTCATTCATCATTGTTGTTTCCTCTTAACCACGTCAAGTGTTTGTGCCTATAGTCACAGAAACAAGGTGATTGAGAGTGGGAGAAGAGAAAGGTGCCCAATAGAATAAAAAAGAGTGCACTCACACCAGTGTGTGCGGTTTAGGTAGTGTGAAAATAAATGCTCTCCTGTCGTTATGCTGATACAACGACACAGGAACACCACCAGGAGTTTTTCTTGCATTTGAAATGTCCATTCATTATTGTTGATTCCTCTTAAGTGACCTTAACCACGTCAAGTGTTGGAGCATATAGTGACACAAAAGAGGCGGTGAGAGAGATTGGGATCACTAGAAGAATCATGATGCTACTCCGATAGGTACAATACTCATGGGAGAAAAATGTGCCCTGTCCAATTAAAAAGAGTGCACTCATACGAGTGTGCATGGTTCCCGCAAAAGGAAAAGAAGGTTCCCTTGTCATTACGAACATAAGCCAATCAAAATACACAATGAGGGGTGTGACTTCTATGTTTCCAATTAAATTTTCATGCTCATAATCGTTGTTTTCCTTCTAAATGAGGTTAAACATGTCAAGAGCTCGTGCCTATAAGCACACAAAAAATGAGGGAGATTGAGAGATGGATAGATAGATACATACATATATATATATATATATATATAGAGGGAACATCAGATGAATCAGGATGCTACTCCCATGGTTACAACGTTCATGGAAGGGAAAGGTGCCTGGTCCAATAAAAAAGAGTGCACCCATACGACTGTCTAGGGTTTGTGCCATGAAAAATGAATGTTCCCGTTTCATTACCATGATACGGCAAATACAAAACGCCGTGAGGTGTATGACTTGCATGTAAAGTGTGGCGCATAGATAGAAAAAATGTGAGAGATATAGGGGTCGGGATCACTAGAGGATATCAGGGGTACTATACGGATTGGTACAACGTTTAAGGTAGAAAAGGTGCCCTTTTCGATGGAAAAGGAGTCCTCTTAAACAAGTGTGAAAGGTTCCTGCAATGTAAGGTGAAGGTTCTCGTGTCATTGTGACGCTACGGCAATACAATAACATCATGTGTGGGTGACTTGTATGGTTTCAATTACAATTGCTCATTCATTATTGTTGTTTCCTCTGAACCACGTCAAGTGTTTGCGCCTATAGACACACAAAAAAAAGGTGATTGAGCGTGGGAGATGAGAAAGGTGCTCGGTACAATAAAAAAGAGTGCACTCACCCCAGTGTGTACAGTTTGGCTAGTGTAAAAAATGAATGCTCTCGTGTCATTATGTTGATACAACGATACAAGAACACCATCGGGGGGTTTACTTGCATTTGAAATGTCCATTCATCATTGTTGTTTCTCTTAAGTGATCTTAACCACATCAAGTGTTGGCACACATAGTAACACAAAAAATATGGGTGAGATGGAGAGCTTGAGATCACTAGAGGGATCGGGATGCTGCTCCCGATAGGTACAACACTCATGGAAGAAAAAGTTGCCCGATCCAATTAAAAAGAGTGCACTCATAAGAGTGTGCGTGTTTCCCGCAAAGTGGAAAAAAGGTTCCCTTGTCATTACGAACATAAGGCAATCAAAATACACAATGAGGGGTGTGACTTGTATGTTTCCAATTAAATCTGCATGTTCATTATTGTTGTTTCCTGTTAGATGGGGCTAAACACGTCAGGAGCTCATGCCTATAAGCACACAAAAACAAGGGAGATTGAGAGATAGATAGAGATAGATCGATAGATAGATAGATAGATAGAGAGAGAGAGAGCGAGAGAGGTAACATCAGATGAATTAGGGGGCTACTCCCATGGTTTCAACGTTCATGTAAGGGAAAGGTGCCCGGTACAATACAAAAGAGTGCACCCATACGACTGTCTAGGGTTTGTGCCATGGAAAATGAATGTTCCCGTTTCATTACCATGATACAGCAAATACCAAACGCCGTGAGGTGTATGACTTGCATGTAAAGTGTGGGCGCGTAGATAGAAAAAAATGTGAGAGATAGAGGGGTCGGGATCACTAGAGGATATCATGGGTACTATACGGATTGGTACAAATGTTTAAGGTAGAAAAGGTGCCCTTTTCGATTGAAAAGGAGTCCTCTTATACGAGTGTGAAAGGTTCCGTAAGTGCATCTAGTGCCCCTTAGTGATTTTGGTGTATTGAAGACTTATAGGTTAAGGGACTAATGCGTGTGTGAGTGTACACAGGTCTATAAGTCTATGAGGAGTTTGATATTTACAGGAAAAGTCGACCCCTAAAAATGAATATCTTCGACTGAAGATTTTGGTATTTCTGAAGACTTTCATGAAGACTTTGAAAGTGAAGAAATTGGTGTGTCCGTGAAGACTTGATATTCATGCGAGAAATATGAAGCTTGAAGACTTTCGTGTTCATAGTTTTGTTTTTCTCTTTCTTGAGTCATAGGAAACACCGTACTGTTAAAGGGGGTCGAGGAAATACTAAGGAAAAATTTCCATGTGATGCTCAACTCAAAATCCTACACCTACCAATCCCTTCGAGTGAAGCCATTGGAAATCTCATACAGTTCAGTCAATTTCTTCAGTGACAGAGACGAAGTTCTTCTGGTCTCTGAGGAATTTGTCCTGACTGAGGAGTTAGGAATTCGCCAGTGCGGATTGCCTACACAGTGAGGAACATGATAGCCCTGAGGATTTTGCTACTCAAAATTCCGACCGTTGCTGTGCTATGCGCCAGCTGTCCCAAAATATCTATCCACCTAACGGTCATATCATTGAAGGGCATTTATGTCTTATCATGTCGGGCTGCTCCCTAGGCTATAAATAGCCGCCCCCTACAACCACTAGCTGGTTGGCTGCTCCGAGAGAAACTGACACTTGTCATTTGAGAGCAACCCATCCTCCGAGGACTTTGAGCGAAAATCATCAAGTGAGGAAAAACCAAAAACCCAAAACCCAAACACCTACAAACCCCAAGTGATTGAGCATCACTGAAGAGATTGATCCTGAGTGGATCCGACGCTTGTTACCTTTGAAGACTGTGCTTCTTCCAGACGGTTAGGCGTCATGGTCTAGAGCATCCAAGAGGAATTGTGGATCGCCGAGTGACCAAGTTTGTGAAGGTTTGGAAGTCGCCTGAAGACTTACCACGAGTGATTGGACGAGGTCTGTGTGACCTTAGTTCAAGGAGAATACGGTGAGGACTGGGTGTCTTGGACTAAGTGTCCTTGACTGGGTGTCCGGGACTGTGTGTCCTCGAGTTTAAATACTCAGCCGCTCCAACCAGACGTACAACTGAGACAGCAGTTGGAACTGGTCTACCAAATCATTGTCTTCACCGAGCTTACTGGTTCTATTTCCTCAACTCTTTCATTTCCTCATAACTGTGTTGTATGTTTGTTCATATCTGTGTTTGAAGACTTTGACTGAAGACTTTCTCAATTTCCTCAGTTCAATTTCTTCAGTCTGTTTGTCTTCATCCTGTGTTATCCTGTGATTACGCTTCCTGTACTCTGTGCCTGTCTTCATTTCATCATGATGACTATGCTTGTATTCTGTTATGTTTACTTTTGAGTACTTATTCCGCTGCTAGTAGTTCTTCGCTAAGGAATTTCCTCACCGGCAAATTCCTCAGTGAAGAATTTCATAAAAATCGCCTATTCACCCCCCTCTAGTCGATATAACGCACTTTCAATTGGTATCAGAGCAAGGTACTCCCTTGTTCTGTGTGATTTTGGTTTAACCGCCTGGAGTTTTAGTTATGTCGACCGCAGGTATGACGAAGGTGACATGCCCCATCTTTGACGGTCACGAGTATCCCAAGTGGAAGGCCATGATGAAGAAACGCCTCATGGCGATGAACAGCGAGTTGTGGACCGTCACTGAGATTGCCTGACTGATCTGTGCAAGATGGCGGAAGCTGATGACATTCGCAAGTACACTCTTCTCAACCTCACGGCGAAGGATGTCATCTACTCCAGTCTGTCACAAAATTAGTTCAGGAATATCATGCATCTCGATCATGCGAAGCTCGTCTGGGACCGTCTCTCTGAGGTCTATGAAGGTAATCGAACCTGTCATGATCCTTGGTTTGAGGACTTCAAGGAATCTCTCAAAGCGATGACATTCGAACCAGAATCATCATCTTCTGCATCATGCCTTATGGCAAAAGATGCTGAGGTAACTGAATGCTACCTATCCGAGTCTAGTGATGATGAATCTGGTGATGAATTTGGACCCAGCTATGTCAAACTTGCTTCCCTTGCCACTAAACAACAAAGAGCTTTGGAAAAAGTTTACTACATGCTAAATAAGAGCGATGATATGTTGGGTGAAGAAATTGATCAGTCAAAAGCTTTGGCTGAAAGTCTTCAGAGACTTCATACTAAGTATGACACCCTTCAAGATCAACATAACGCTCTTTTATCTGATCATGAGAAGCTTTCTTATGAATTTCTTCAAAGAAAGCAAGATCTTGAGAAGCTAAGAGTGAGTTATGAAGATCTTCAGAAGGAGCGCGATTCATTACTTGCTCAACAAATCAGCGCTTCTCAGGAAGAATTTGTTCCTCCATGTTTGAAATACATTGGACGTGAAACTGCTAATTCTTCACCTGAATGTTCAAATGCTGCTAATGTTTCAAATTCTTCACATGCCTCTGCTATCACTAATTCCTCATCTGATGACATTGCTAGTATCACTGACGATGCAGGGCTGAAGGAATTGTACACGACAGGCATGTACAAAAGCCTCAAAGGGCATCAGGCTCTTTGTGATGTGTTTAAAAAGCAGATCCTCAACAGGAACCCTAGGAAAGAGGGTATTGCCTTTGAGAGGAAACTCAACGCTGATGGTACATATTGGAAGCCTGAGCAGTACCCCAAAACTACATGGGTTGCTGCAAAGGGACCTCCAGTTGATCCATCTAACCTATCCGGATATGCATGTGAATCTTCTCATTCTGATGATGAGTCATTTGACTCCAACTACAAACTGTTCAAAAATCAGAATGGTGAAGTATTTGCTAGATATGTTGGCACTAACTGCAGGAACGGTCCCCCTATGAAGAAAATTTGGGTTCCCAAAAGATGCCTTGAAAATCTTCAGGTGAATGTCATCATGACGCCACCTGTGAAGAATAGGAACCCCAGATCAAATTCTTCATATGGATCCAAGTCCTCATACGGACCAAACTCCTCACATGGATCATATTCCTCAAAAGGATCAAAGTCCTCATATGAGCATCATCGTGCTAACCCGTCTGTTTCGCAGGGAAGATCTAAGGATTATGGATATGTGCATTATTCTTCAAATTATTATATCCATAAGTCCTCGAAGAATTTCTCTGCTTACTCTTATGCTTATTCTAACCCCTCTTATGTGAAACGAAATGGACTGACTTCTATGCCATCCTTCTTGTATGGAGCTCGCAGAATGATGAACTCTTTGCCACCCCTTCAGATGTGGGTGGTGAAGAAAAAGAACTAATCTCTTCTGCAGGGTCAGGTCTCCAGACATACGTAATCATCTGAAGAATTTGCTGGAGACCTGAGCATGCCTGATAGGACGCAGGCTAATCATGAAGAAATGAACTTTCATTTCTCACGTCCTCATATTGCTTTATCTGTTCTTTTTCTTGATGAAATTGATCTGATGAATTGATGTCATATTCTTCACTGACGAAGTATATGAGTTTGTAAGTTGCACTAATTCATCTGCAGGATGATCAACCCAAAGCCACTGAGTGGGTCCTCGATAGTGGATGTACAAACCACATGACTGGTGACAAGAATCTATTGATGGATGCTCCATTATCTCCGTCGCATATAAAGCATATCATCTTTGTTGACAAAGGCAAAAGTCAGGTATTGGGTCTAGGTAAGGTTACGATCACAAATGATCGAACACATGGACAAAGTCATGCTTGTTGAGTCCTTAGGATACAACCTTATGTCTGTCTCAATGCTTTGTGATCTTGATATGGTTGTTGTCTTTGGCAAGTACCGTTGTGTTGTGGTTATGGAAGCTGACAATTCCAAAGTCTTCGAAGGCTTTAGGAGAGGAGACCTGTATATTGTTGATTTCTCTACAGGACCACAACCAGCCGTGTGCTTACTTGCAAAAGCTTCAGAAGGCTGGCTCTGGCATCGACGACTTGGTCATGCAGGCATGAGGAATTTGCACACGCTTGCGAAGAAGAAGCATGTCATTGGCATCGAGAATGTCAAATTCCTCAAGGATCACCTATGCGGAGCCTGTGAAGCTGGGAAGATGACCAAGGCCAAGCATCCAGCGAAGACTATCATGACCACCACTCGCCCATTTGAATTGCTTCACATGGATCTCTTTGGTCCTAATCATTATTCTGCTATCTCAAATGAAGCATCTCAATATGGCTTCGTTATTGTTGATGATTATTCTCGTTACACATGGGTACACCTTGTTACTTACAAACATGAAGTGCAGGAAGTCTTCAAACGATTTTCCTCGAGGGCTTCAACCAACTTTGGTGTGAAGATCAAGCACATCAGAAGTGACAATGGCACTGAGTTCAAGAATTCTGGTCTCGATGACTATCTTGATGAACTTGGTATCACTCATGAGTTATCTGCTCCTTACACTCCTCAGCAGAACGGCGTCGTGGAGCGCAAGAACAGGACTCTTGCTGAGATGGCTCGCACTATGCTTGATGAATACAAAACGCCTCGTCGTTTCTGGACTGAGGCAATTGATACTGCGTGCCACATCATCAACAGAGTATATCTTCACAAATTCTTCAAAAAGACTGCCTATGAACTCCTCACTGATAAGAAACCCAATGTAAGTTATTTCAAAGTCTTCGGTGCTAAATGTTGGATTAGAGATCCTCATCACAACTCAAAATTTGCACCGAAAAGCACATGAAGGTTTTATGCTTGGTTACGGAAAGGACTCGCACACCTACAGAGTCTTCAACAACGTTCTTCACAAAGTTGTTGAAACTGTAGATGTGCGGTTCGATGAAACTAATGGCTCGCAAAGAGAGCACCTACCTACTGTGATAGATGAACCAGCACCTGAGGAAACTATCAAGTTCAAGGCTACTGAGGATGTCATTCCTACTGAAGAATCTGCTGAAGAATTCATTCCAGAACATGAAGAACGTCGAGCTAATGCACCTGAAGAAAATGCTGAAGAAAATGGTGCTGAAGAAAACGCTGATCAAATTCTTCAACGACAACCAGCTCATCCTCGCATTGCAAAAGAAGTGCAAGTTGAAAAGATCATCAATGACATCAAAGCGCCAGGTCCTCTCACACGCTCAAAAGCTTCACATTTGTCTAACTTTTGTGGGCAGTATGCTTTTGTCTCTATTACAGAGCCCACTA
Source organism: Triticum urartu (assembly GCF_003073215.2). Lineage (NCBI taxonomy): Eukaryota > Viridiplantae > Streptophyta > Magnoliopsida > Poales > Poaceae > Triticum > Triticum urartu. The sequence continues at coordinate 2,529 of NW_024114346.1, read as the reverse complement.
AGGTAGATGAAGCATTTCTGGAGCCTGAGTGGATTCAGGCCATGCAAGAGGAATTACATCAGTTCGAGCTTAACAATGTCTGGGAACTGGTCAAACGTCCAGATCCTCGCAAGCACAATATCATCGGCACAAAGTGGATCTACCGCAACAAGCAAGATGAAAATGGCCTTGTGGTGAGGAATAAGGCACGGCTTGTAGCTCAAGGCTACACACAGGTTGAAGGAATTGATTTCGATGAAACTTTTGCACCTGTTGCTAGACTTGAGGCTATTCGCATATTACTTGCTTATGCTAACCATCATGATATCACTCTATATCAAATGGATGTGAAAAGTGCATTCCTCAATGGTAAGCTTGAGGAAGAAGTATATGTTGCTCAACCCCCAGGTTTTGAAGATCCAAAGAATCCTGACAAAGTCTTCAGACTCAACAAGGCCCTCTATGGCCTCAAGCAGGCCCCACGGGCTTGGTATGATACTTTGAAGGAACTCTTCATGAAGAAAGGCTTCAAACCCGGTTCACTCGACCCTACTCTTTTCACTAAATCTTATGATGGTGAATTGTTTGTGTGCCAAGTATATGTTGATGATATTATCTTTGGCTGTACTGACCAACGTTATAGTGATGAATTTGCCTATATGATGAGTGAAGAATATCAAATGTCTAGGATGGGAGAGTTGAAATTCTTCTTAGGTCTTCAAATTCGTCAACAACGCAATGGCATATTCATATCTCAGGAGAAATACCTCAAGGATGTACTGAGGAAATTCGGCATGCAAGATTGCAAAGGCGTCAAAATTCCTATGCCCACAAATGGCCATCTGTGCACTGATGAAAATGGTATTGACTTCGATCATCAGGTATACCGCTCCATGATTGGCTCTTCATTGTACTTATGTGCATCTAGGCCAGATATAATGCTTAGTGTTTGCATGTGTGCCCGATTTCAAGCTACACCGAAGGAATCACACCATAAGGCTGTGAAGCATATTCTTCGATATCTAGCTCACACACCAACACTTGAATTATGGTACCCCAAGGGCTCGGCTTTTGATCTCATTGGATATTCTGACTCTGACTATGCTGGTGATCGTGTGGACTGCAAGTCAACATCTGGTACATGTCATTTCCTCGGACAATCTTTGGTCTGTTGGTCCTCGAAGAAACAGAACTGCGTATCACTATCTACTGCTGAAGCTGAGTATATTGCCGCTGGTTCTTGCTGTGCCCAATTGCTATGGATGAAGCAAACTCTCAAGGACTATAGCGTCAACATGAAGAATGTGCCTCTCTACTGTGACAATGAGAGTGCCATCAAGATTGCTCACAACCCAGTTCAGCACTCGAAGACAAAGCACATTCAGATTCGTCATCATTTTCTTTGTGATCATGTGTTGAAGGGAGACATTTCTATTGAGCATGTGAAGACTGAAGAATAGCTAGCCGATATCTTCACAAAGCCCTTGGATGAGAAGATATTTAGCAAGTTGTGGTGTGAGCTAAATATCCTAGAATCTTCGAATGTTCTTTGAAAAGGACACTCATCCTAACACTTATGCAAAATTGATGACTTAGATGTGCAACACATGAAGAAAGGTTGTTCTTCAATTCAATGAAGAACAACACTCTTAGTGTGAAGAAATTAACGAAGAATTTGATCCTCAGAACCCTACAATAATTATACGCGGTGTCTGAAATCATCATTCTTATACAGTGGGTCGCGCCACCACCAAAAGTTGAAATTCCTCGATTATTCATATTCTTCAACTTTGCATTGTCTTCACTGCTTCCGTCATTTTTCTTCATTGACTATATATATATATAAGTTTATGTCCTCTACAGCATTCACTTATTGCTAATTCTTCAAGTTGGTTTTTCTGCTAAGTGAATGTGATCGGACCCTTCCCCCTCTATGCTATACTCAACCCAATCTATTCACAAATTCTTCATGTGCGTTCTATTTGAAACTCGTTCAAAATCTTCACTGTGTCCTTGTCAGTTGAAGAAATTGCGAACAGAACTTTAAAACCTATCTTATCTAAATTTTCGGCTTTGCCGCTCAAACCGTTCCGCATCCCACGATACACTTATCCATTCACCCATGATCGCACATGATCTCCACCTCTTAGTACGTGGGTGACCCATGTCAAGCGAATGAGAAGGGTCAAGGGCACGTTCGTCCAATTTCTTCGGGCGAGCAGTTTTTCACCGTGGCTATAAATACCCCTCCTTCCCTTCCTCACTTCTTTTACTCCGCTCAACCTCTCTCCAGCTCGAGCTTCTCAAACCCTAGCGCCGTCGCTACTTCATCATCGCCGGTGAGGAAGAGCTTCACTGCCTCGACCTCATCGCCGACGTACTCGCGCCGACCACGGAAATCTTCACCCCGCTGCCGCGAGTAGCCGTCTTCCTCCGCCAAGTTAGGGCGTGGAAGATCTGCACAGACGAACTTCACATCTCCTCACTCCAGTTCGTCGTGTTCTTCATCCAGGGTAATTAAAAGTTACTTTTACTGCCCTCGTTGATTCG
>NW_024114345.1:0-10802 GCF_003073215.2 Triticum urartu | reverse complement strand
CTTCTTTGCGGTGTGTTTGTTGAGACCGATGAATTGTGGGTTATGATCAAGTCTATCTATGAATAATATTTGAATCTTCTCTGAATTATTTTATGTATGATTGGTTATCTTTGCAAGTCTCTTCGAATTATCAGTTTGGTTTGGCCTACTAGATTGATCTTTCTTGCAATGGGAGAAGTGCTTAGCTTTGGGTTCAATCTTGCGGTGTCCTTTCCCGGTGACAGTAAGGGCAGCAAGGCACGTATTGTATTGTTGCCATCAAGGATAACAAGATGGGGTTTTCTTCATATTGCATGAGTCTATCCCTCTACATCATGTCATCTTGCTTAAGGCGTTACTCTGTTTTTAACTTAATACTCTAGATGCATGCTGGATAGCGGTCGATGAGTGGAGTAATAGTAGTAGATGCAGGCAGGAGTCGGTCTACTTGTCTCGGACGTGATGCCTATATACATGATCATACCTAGATATTCTCATAACTATGCTCAATTCTGTCAATTGCTCAACAGTAATTTGTTCACCCACCGTAGAATACTTATGCTCTCGAGAGAAGCCACTAGTGAAACCTATGGCCCCCGGTCTATCTTTATCATATCAATCTCCTACTACTTAGTTATTTACTTTGCTATTTACTTTGCCTTTATTTTACTTTGCATCTTTATCATAAAAATACCAAAAATATTATCTTATCATATCTATCAGATCTCACTCTCGTAAGTGGCCCTATAGGGATTGACAACCCCTATTTGCGTTGGTTGCGAGGATTTATTTGTTTTGTGCAGGTACGAGGGACTCGCGCGTAGCCTCCTACTGGATTGATACCTTGGTTCTCAAAAACTGAGGGAAATACTTACGCTACTTTGCTGCATCATCCCTTCCTCTTCGGGGAAAACCAACGCAGTGCTAAAAGAGGTAGCAAGAAGGATTTCTGGCGCCGTTGCCGGGGAGGTCTATGCAAAAGTCAACATACAGTACCCATCACATACCCTTATCTCCCGTATTACATTATTTGCCATTTACCTCTCGTTTTCCTCTCCCCCCAATTCACCCTTGCCGTTTTATTCGCCCTCTCTCTCTATCCTCCCTCTCTTTCTCTATTTGCCCCTTTTTGTCCGCTTGCTTTTTGTTTGCTTGTGTGTTAGTTTGCTTGTTTGTCGCGATGGCTCAAGATAATACTAAATTGTGTGACTTCACCAATACCAACAACAATGATTTTATTAGCACTCGATTGCTCCTCTTACCGATGCTGAATCTTGTGAAATTAATATTGCTTTGCTGAATCTTGTCATGAAAGATCCATTCTCCGGCCTTCCTAGTGAAGATGCCGCTACCCATCTAAATAGCTTCGTTGATTTGTGTGACATGCAAAAGAAGAAAGATGTGGATAATGATATTGTTAAATTGAAGCTATTTCCTTTTTCTCTTAGAGATCGTGCTAAAGCTTGGTTTTCGTCTTTGCCTAAAAATAGTATTGATTCATGGAAAGTGCAAAGATGCTTTTATCTCTAAGTATTTTCCTCCCGCTAAGATCATCTCTCTTAGAAACGATATTATGAATTTTAAGCAACTTGATCATGAACATGTTGCACAAGCTTGGGAGAGAATGAAATTAATGATACGTAATTGCCCTACTCATGGTTTAAATTTGGATGATTATACAAAAAATATGCCGGATTGAATTTTGCTTCTAGAAATCTTTTGGATTCGGCCGCGGGAGGCACTTTTATGGAAATCACCTTAGGAGAAGCTACTAAACTCCTAGATAATATTATGGTTAATTATTCTCAATGGCATACTAAAAGATCTACTAATAAAAAGGTGCATGCGATAGAAGAAATTAATGTTTTGAGTGGAAAGATGGATGAACTTATGAAATTATTTGCTAATAAGAGTGTTTCTTCTGATCCTAATGATATGCCCTTGTCTACTTTGATTGATAATAATAATGAATCTATGGATGTGAATTTTGTTGGTAGGAAATTTGGTAACAACGCGTATAGAGGAAATTTCAACCCTAGGCCTTATCCTAGTAATCCTCTAATAATTATGGTAATTCCTACAACAATTCTTATGGAAATTATAATAAGATGCCCTCTGATTTTGAATCTAATATTTATTACTTCACAAAAGAATTTTAATGCTATGGTGAAGAAAAATTGCTTAAGATTGATGATTTGGCTAGGACGTTGATAGAATTGCTCTTGATGTTGATTCTTTGAAACTTAGATCTATTCCACCTAAGCATGATATCAATGAGTCTCTCAAAGCCATGAGAATTTCCATTGATGAGTGCAAAGAAAGAACCGCTAGGATGCGTGCTAAGAAAGATGCCTTTATAAGAGCGTGTTCTTCTAGTTCCTATGAAAATAAAGATGAAGATCTAAAAGTTATTGATGTGTCCCCTATTAAATCTTTGTTTTGCAATATGAATCTTGATAATGATGGGACTGAATATGATCCACCTTTACCTAGAAGGCGTTCCAAGAATTCGGAATTTGTTGATCTTGATGCTAAATTTGATAAAAGTGGGATTGAAGAAATTAAAACCCTAGATGTTGCTAAACCCACTATTATGGATTTCAAGGAATTTAACTATGAAAATTGCTCTTTGATTGATTGTATTTCCTTGTTGCAATCCGTGCTAAATTCTCCTCACGCTTATAGTCAAAATAAAGCGTTTACTAAACATATCGTTGATGCCTTGATGCAATCTTATGAAGAAAAACTTGAATTGGAAGTTTCTATCCCTAGAAAACTTTATGATGAGTGGGAACCAACTATTAAAATTAAAATGAAAGATCATGAATGCTATGCTTTATGTGATTTGGGTGCTAGTGTTTCCACGATTCCAAAGACTTTGTGTGATTTGTTAGGTTTCGTGATTTTGATGATTGCTCTCTAAACTTGCACCTTGCGGATTCCACTATTAAGAAACCTATGGGAAGAATTAATGATGTTCTTATTGTTGCAAATAGGAATTATGTGCCCGTAGATTTTATTGTTCTTGACATAGATTGCAATCCTTCATGTCCTATTATTCTTGGTAGACCTTTCCTTAGAACGATTGGTGCAATTATTGATATGAAGGAAGGAAATATTAGATTCCAATTTCCATTAAGGAAAGGCATGGAACACTTTCCTAGAAAGAAATTAAATTACCTTATGAATCTATTATGAGAGCCACTTATGGATTGCCTACCAAAGATGGCAATACCTAGATCTATTCTTGCTTGTTATGCCTAGCTAGGGGCGTTAAACGATAGCGCTTGTTGGGAGGCAACCCAATTTTATTTTTATTCCTTGCTTTTGCTCCTGTTTAGTAATAAATAATTTATCTAGCCTCTGTTTTGGTTGTGTTTTTTGTGTTTAATTAGTGTTTGTGCCAAGTAGAACCGTTGGGAAGACTTGGGGAAAGTCTTTGAACTTGCTGTAAAAAACAGAAACTTTAGCGCTCACGAGAACTGCTGTTTTTTTGGAAAGTGATATTTAGTTAATTCATTTTTCAGATTGATTAATAGATAATTCCTCACGTCCAGAAATTTATTTTAGAATTTTTGGGGTTCCAGATCTTGCGCTAGCTACAGATTACTACAGACTGTTCTGTTTTTGACAGATTCTGTTTTTCGTGTGTTGTTTGCTTATTTTGATGAATCTATGGCTAGTAAAATAGTTTATAAACCATAGAGAAGTTGGAATACAGTAGGTATAACACCCATATAAATAAAGAATGAGTTCATTACAGTACCTTGAAGTGGTCTTTTGTTTTCTTTCGCTAACGGAGCTCACGATATTTTCTACTTTAAGTTTTGTGTTGTGAAGTTTTCAAGTTTTGGGTAAAGATTTGATGGATTATGGAACAAGGAGTGGCAAGAGCCTAATTGGGGATGCCCATGGCACCCCCAAGATAATCTAAGGACACCTAAAAGCCAAAGCTTGGGGATGCCCCGGAAGGCATCCCCTCTTTCGTCTACTTCTATCGGTAACTTTACTTGGAGCTATATTTTTATTTACCACATGATATGTGTTTTGCTTGGAGCGTCTTGTATTATTTGAGTCTTTGCTTGTTAGTTTACCACAATCATCCTTGCTGTACACACCTTTTGAGAGAGCCATACATGATTTGGAATTTGTTAGAATACTCTATGTGCTTCGCTTATATCTTTTGAGTTATATAATTTTGCTCTAGTGCTTCACTTATATCTTTTAGAGCACGGTGGTGGATTTGTTTTATAGAAACTATTGATCTCTCATGCTTCACTTAGATTATTTTGAGAGTCTTAATAGCATGGTAATTTGCTTAAAATCCTAATATGCTTGGTATGCAAGATTAATAATAAAACTCTCTTATGAGTGTGTTGAATACTATGATAAGTTTGATACTTGATAATTGTTTTGAGATATGGAGATGGTGATATTAAAGTCATGCTAGTTGAGTAGTTGTGAATTTGAGAAATACTTGTGTTGAAGCTTGTGATTCCCGTAGCATGCACGTATGGTGAACCGTTATGTGATGAAGTCGGAGCATGATTTATTTATTGATTGTCTTCCTTATGAGTGGCGGTCGGGGACGAGCGATGGTCTTTTCCTACCAATCTATCCCCCTAGGAGCATGCGCGTAATACTTTGCTTTGATAACTTGTAGATTTTTGCAATAAGTATATGAGTTCTTTATGACTAATGTTGAGTCCATGGATTATACGCACTCTCACCCTTCCACCTTTGCTAGCCTCTCTAATACCGCGCACCTTTCGCCGGTATCATACACCCACCATATACCTTCCTCAAAACAGCCACCATACCTACCTATTATGGCATTTCCATAGCCATTCCGAGATATATTGCCATGCAACTTTCCACCGTTCCGTTTATTATGACACACTCCATCATTGTCATATTGCTTAGCATGATCATGTAGTTGACATCGTATTTGTGGCAAAGCCACCATTCATAATTCTTTCATACATGTCACTCATGCATCATTGCATATCCCGGTACACCGCCGGAGGCATTCACATAGAGTCATATTTTGTTCTAAGTATCGAGTTGTAATTTTTGAGTTGTAAGAAAATAAAAGTGTGATGATCATCATTATTAGAGCATTGTCCTAGTGAGGAAAGGATGATGGAGACTATGATTCCCCCACAAGTCGGGATGAGACTCCGGATGAAAAAAAATAAAGAAAAAGAGGCCAAAAAAATAGAAAAGGCCCAAAAAAAAAGTAAAAAAAGAAAAATGAGAGAAAAAGAGAGAAGGGACAATGCTACTATCCTTTTACCACACTTGTGCTTCAAAGTAGCACCATGATCTTCATAGTAGAGAGTTCCTCATGTTATCACTTTCATATACTAGTGGGAATTTTTCATTATAGAACTTGTCTTGTATATTCCAATGATGGGCTTCCTTAAATTGCCCTAGGTCTTCATGAGCAAGCAAGTTGGATGCACACCCACTTAGTTTCTTTTTGAGCTTTCATATACTTATAGCTCTAGTGCATCCGTTGCATGGCAATCCCTACTCACTCACATTGATATCTATTGATGGGCATCTCCATAGCCCGTTGATACGCCTAGTTGATGTGAGACTATCTTCCCTTTTTGTCTTCTCCACAACCACCATTCTATTCCACCTATAGTGCTATATCCATGGCTCACGCTCATGTATTGCGTGAAGATTGAAAAAGTTTGAGAACATCAAAAGTATGAAACAATTGCTTGGCTTGTCATCGGGGTTGTGCATGATTTAAATATTTGTGTGGTGAAGATGGAGCATAGCCAGACTATATGATTTTGTAGGGATAACTTTCTTTGGCCATGTTATTTTGAGAAGACATAATTGCTTTGTTAGTATGCTTGAAGTATTATTATTTTATGTCAATATAAACTTTTGTCTTGAATCTTTCGGATCTGAATATTCATACCACAATTAATAAGAATTACATTAAAATTATGCCAAGTAGCACTCCGCATCAAAAATTCTGTTTTTATCATTTACCTACTCGAGGACGAGCAGGAATTAAGCTTGGGGATGCTTGATACGTCTCCAACGTATCTATAATTTTTGATTGCTCCATGCTATATTATCTACTGTTTTGGACATTATTGGGCTTTATTATCCACTTTTATATTATTTTTGGGACTAACCTATTAAACCTGGAGGCCCAGCCCAGAATTGTTGTTTTTGCCTATTTAGGGTTTCGAAGAAAAGGAATATCAAACGGAGTCCAAACGGAATGAAACCTTCGGGAACGTGATTTTCTCACCGAATACAACTCAGGAGACTTGGACCCTACGTCAAGGCACGTAACAGGAGGCCACGAGGTAGGGCGCGCCCTACCCTACCAGGCGCGCCCCCACCCTCGTGGGCCCCCTGTTGCTCCACCGACGTACTTCTTCCTCCTATATATATCCACATACCCCCAAACGATCAGAACAGGAGCCAAAACACCTAATTCCACCGCCGTAACTTTCTGTATCCACGAGATCCCATCTTGGGGCCTGTTCCGGAGCTCCGCCGGAGGGGGCATCGATCACGGAGGGCTTCTACATCAACACCATAGCCTCTCCGATGAAGTGTGAGTAGTTTACTTCAGACCTACGGGTCCATAGTTAGTAGCTAGATGGCTTCTTCTCTCTTTTTGGATCTCAATACAATGTTCTCCCCCTCTCTTGTGGAGATCTATTCGATGTAATCTTCTTTTTGCGGTGTGTTTGTTGAGACCGATGAATTGTGGGTTTATGATCAAGTCTATCTATGATAATATTTGAATCTTCTCTGAATTTTATGTATGATTGGTTATCTTTGCAAGTCTCTTCGAATTATCAGTTTGGTTTGGCCTACTAGATTGATCTTTCTTGCAATGGGAGAAGTGCTTAGCTTTGGGTTCAATCTTGCGGTGTCCTTTCCCAGTGACAGTAAGGGCAGCAAGGCACGTATTGTATTGTTGCCATCGAGGATAACAAGATGGGGTTTTATTCATATTGCATGAGTCTATCCCTCTACATCATGTCATCTTGCTTAAGGCGTTACTCTGTTTTTAACTTAATACTCTAGATGCATGCTGGATAGCGGTCGATGAGTGGAGTAATAGTAGTAGATGCAGGCAGGAGTCAGTCTACTTGTCTCGGACGTGATGCCTATATACATGATCATACCTAGATATTCTCATAACTATGCTCAATTCTGTCAATTGCTCAACAGTAATTTGTTCACCCACCGTAGAATACTTATGCTCTCGAGAGAAGCCACTAGTGAAACCTATGGCCCCCGGGTCTATCTTTATCATATCAATCTCCTACTACTTAGTTATTTACTTTGCCTTTATTTTACTTTGCATCTTTATCATAAAAATACCAAAAATATTATCTTATCATATCTATCAGATCTCACTCTCGTAAGTGGCCCTATAGGGATTGACAACCCCTATTTGCGTTGGTTGCGAGGATTTATTTGTTTTGTGCAGGTACGAGGGACTCGCGCGTAGCCTCCTACTGGATTGATACCGTGGTTCTCAAAAACTGAGGGAAATACTTACGCTACTTTGCTGCATCATCCCTTCCTCTTCGGGGAAAACCAACGCAGTGCTAAAAGAGGTAGCACATGCCTCCACAAACAAGTTTATGAGTGGCAAGGCCACAAGGTTGTCTTCATGAAGGTTCACAGGATTGAGCTGTTGCGGGACGTCCTCGATGATGTTCATGGCAAGGTCCGTCTTGTGTCCGGCCCAAATTAGATCGAGGCATGAAATAGTTGCCCTAGCTAGTGTTTAATAGTAGTTTGGATTGTGTCTAATTATCCGAACATTGCCTGTTATTGAGCCCTCTGGGGCTAGTACTCTGTTTGAATCCGTCTATGGGATATGTTGCTACTTTTGTGTGCCCATGAATCATGTGAGAACCATCATAGTTGTTGCCGAAAAAGATGCGTCCTCACTAGTTTTTTCATGAATATGGCATGGTAAGACATAAGTTGTCACGGTTTATCGTACAGCAGTGTGTGTTTTGATGAAATAGAGTGCTCGTTCGAGAACTGTGCGCCGACTTATACATAAGCACTTGTAAACACTGTTGGTGCTACCCCACTTGTAAGCAGTTGTGCAAAACACGGCACATTGGCTCAGCTCGCTTCAACACTAGGCTATCGACCAGCTAACAATCAACAATCTGTTGTCTGACATATAAGCAACTATGTATCTCGTTACAGTGGTTCATGCAGTTAACTGAGGCCACAATGTAAATTCCAAACGTTCACACGCTAGTCTAGCGTTCATGTGGAACACTCACATTAAACTCGGCTTCATAACAAACATGAACCACTTGTAAGCAGTTGTGCAAAACACGGCACATTGGCTCAGCTCGCTTCAACACTAGGCTATCGACCAGCTAACAATCAACAATCTGTTGTCTGACATATAAGCAACTATGTATCTTGTTACAGTGGTTCATGCAGTTAATTGAGGCCACAATGTAATAAATTCCAAACGTTCACACGCTAGTCCAGCGTTCATGTGGAACACTCACATTAAACTCGTCTTCATAAAAAACTTGAAAAGCATAAGTTAAGCAATTTTATACATCTCAATGATTCATAGAACATAACAAACATATACTAGTTCACAGCAAAAGACAAAGTTGTGAGAAGGTTTACAAATCAGGAAAAAACAAGCAAGGCTTCTCTCTGAGCAAAGGGCCTCCCGGCAGGCTTAAATTTCCTGGAGTTCACTCTGGTTTTTTCTTGTTGCCACCATTAGGGTTAGGTTCTCTCATTCCAGAATAACCAATTATAATTGTGTTCTCAGCTGGAATGCTGAACTGAACCATGTAGTGTACTGACCAGGTGAAATTCTTGTGCATTCCACTAAATTTAAGCACCGCTATTTGCAGAAATAAGCAGACCACAATGCCTCTTGTCCGCGCACCTGTCCAAAAAACCGCCGTGCAGCCGTGCCAGCTAGTCCTCGGTCCATGGATGAACTGGTAGAAAGTGCATTCGGACTAGGATGCAGTTGTTTTCGCTCGTCCCTACACTGCAATCAGGAAGTAAAACGTACGAATCAACTTCTTTTATATTGCGTTGGTCATTCTACCTAGTAACTACCAATGTAGGAATACCTGGAAGACGGGTGGTTAGACGACGGCAACGAGGGATAGCCATCTCATTTTGCACAGTTCTACTAAAACTGAGGTGTGTGCTTTTGATTGCGCGGATAGAAACGATACGGAGACAGACATCCCGAAACGATATGGAGACAGACATCCCTGTTTGCGCAAATACGAAATAAGGTTATTTAAACAGTGACAGATATTTGCAGTGGCGTATGATTAACAGCAGCATCTATTGTGTTATAATTGGCACTAGATTGACAGTATGAAAGTGTCCTTAAGTAAGTAGCATCACATCACATCAACACTGCCACTAGATTAACATGCAGAACAATAGCATTAGTATTACTGTCATGAGAGTAGCACATGGTCAGTAAATGTGCAATCAAATTTGTGCAGTTCCACTGGGATGAAGCAATGTTAGCGGTGTGAGATTTAAGTGTAACTGCAAAAACACAATTCATGGGAAATAAAGCAAGACGGAAGCACTTCATAAAATGGTGGTGGCATTGCTTCAATTTATCGATGGCACTAGACCATTACTTATAGTGACATTAGGTGGCATTGCTTAATGCTTTCATGTGATTTTACATTAACGGTAGCGATATGGGCGTAGGGACAACAGGGGCATAAAGTGGTGAGGCAGATGTGGTTGCCGAGAGCGGCAAACACTTAGGCAGCATGTCTGCATTTGTCCCATTTTTATCTCCTGGGTGACATTTTCCTATGTGAAGCACAGGAAATCTAGACCTGCTCATTCTCATTTGCGTTGCCCCCAACACCCGTCACTTTTCTTTCCTTTTCAACCAAGAGATAGGTCCACTTCCCCCCACCCTTCGCCATCCACCATGCTTTCTTCGTCTTTTCAACCAAAGAGACGGTTGGGTAGCCAGTATCTACTACTTTCCCCGTTTCCTCTTAGAACCAAGTCCTAGATTCATGCTACAGCTTTCCCACTTTCTTCCTATTTGAACCAACTCTAGAGTCGACTGTATGAACTAGCTTTACCTCTAATAATAGTAAAAGTTCTAGGTGGCTTTGGAACAGCGGACGAAGTAGAAAAAGATCCACACGAAGCCAAGTGGGGAGCTGGGGCAGTAGAGCAAGGCAGGTTTCGAAGGAATATATACCTGAGGGTCATCGGCATCTGGCAAAGACGGCGTCGGGAGGCCGCATCTTGGCCACAATACCGCATGGAGGAAGAAGGGGTCGGAGGCCCTCCCGAGCCGGCGCTCTCGGAGAGAATGGCACGGCCGCCGATCGGGACGCACGGGCAGCCGTTGGTCTCCTCCCTCGCCGCCGATGACAGCGTGTGAATGATGCACCTACACCCCTGCCCCGGTCGAGGTTGTCCGGCCGGATTTGTGACCAGCCTGTGAGCTGAGAGAGAGTGTGGCCACCTATGTCTTGCTTAGATCTGGAGAGCATGAGAGAGTGAACGAGAGGAACCCTAGTAAAGCAAGCGCTAAGGCTCCTGCTTATATATAGTGGAGTGATTTTGTTGTACCAGCTTCAAAAAAATGCGCTCCTACGTGTACCCGCGAGTGGGTGTGAGAGAACTAGTGCGTGCGTGCACCGCTTCTCTTCGTGAGAGTACAATATACTATGCCCAAAGAACGTTCGCCACAAGAGTAATAGTATAAGTGTGTGACGTGTGAGCTAAAATAAAATGTGCGGGACGTCTTTTGTTTTTTAGAAGTTCTG
>NW_024114344.1:0-23237 GCF_003073215.2 Triticum urartu | reverse complement strand
GTGTCCGAGAATGTTGAGGCTCGTGGCAGATATCGTTATTTTCTCACCTTCACACATGATTTAAGCAGATATGGGTATATCTACTTAATGAAGCATAAGTCTGAAACATTTGAAAAGTTCAAAGAATTTCAGAGTGAAGTTGAAAATCATTGTAACAAGAAAATAAATTTTCTACGATCTGAACATGGAGGAGAATATTTGAGTTACGAGTTTGGTCTACATTTGAAAAATGCGGAATAGTTTCACAACTCACGCCACCCGGAACACCACAGTGTACTGGTGTGTCCGAACGTCGTAATCGTACTTTACTAGATATGGTGCGATCTATGATGTCTCTTACCGATTTACCGCTATCATTTTGGGGTTATGCTTTAGAGACGACCGCATTCACGTTAAATATGGCACCAGCGAAATCCGTTGAGACGACGCCTTATGAACTATGGTTTGGCAAGAAACCAAAGTTGTCGTTTCTGAAAGTTTGGGGCTGCGATGCTTATGTGAAAAAGCTTCAACCAGATAAGCTCGAACACAAATCGGAGAAATGTGTCTTCATAGGATACCCAAAGGAGACTGTTGGGTACACCTTCTATCACAGATCCGAAGGCAAGACATTCGTTGCAAAGAATGGATCCTTTCTAGAGAAGGAGTTTCTCTCGAAAGAAGTGAGTGGGAGGAAAGTGGAAGTTGATGTGGTAACTGCACCTGCTCCTCTATTGGAAAGTAGTTCACCACATAAACTGGTTTTTGTGACGCCTACACCAATTAGTGAGGAAGTTAATGATGATGATCATGGAACTTCAGATCAAGTTACTACTGAACCTCATAGATCAACCAGAGTAAGATCTGCACCAGATTGGTACGGTAATCTTGTTCTGGAAGTCATGCTAGTAGATCATGATGAACCTACGAACTATTAAGAAGCGATGGTGAGCCCAGATTCCGCAAAATGGCTTAAGGCCATGAAATCTGAGATGGGATCCATGTATGAGAACAAAGTGTGGACTTTGGTTGACTTGCCCGTTGATCGGCAAGCAATTGAGAATAAATGGATCTTCAAGAAGAAGACTGATGCTGGCGGTAATGTTACTGTCTACAAAGCTCGACTTATTACGAAAGGTTTTCGACAAGTTCAAGGGATTGACTACGATGAGACTTTAACAGCCGTAGCGATGCTTAAGTCTGTCCGAATCATGTTAGCAATTGCCGCATTTTATGATTATGAAATTTGGCAAATGGATGTCAAAACTGCATTCGTGAATGGATTTCTGGAAGAGGAGTTGTATATGATGCAACCGGAAGGTTTTGTCGATCCAAAGGGAGCTAACAAAGTGTGCAAGCTCCAGCGATCCATTTATGGACTGGTGCAAGCCTCCCGGAGTTGGAATAAACGCTTTGGTAGTGTGATCAAAGCGTTTGGTTTTATACAGACATTTGGAGAAGCCTGTATTTACAAGAAAGTGAGTGGGAGCTCTGTAGCATTTCTAATATTATATGTGGATGACATATTGTTGATTGGAAATGATATAGAATTTTTGGATAGCATAAAAGGATACTTGAATAAGAGTTTTTCAATGAAAGACCTCGGTAAAGCTGCTTATATATTGGGCATGAAGATCTATAGAGATAGATCAAGACGCTTAATTGGACTTTCACAAAGCACATACCTAGACAAAGAAAGGGTTCTTGCCTGTGTTAAAGGTGTGCAGTTGAGTAAGACTCAACGCCCGAGCACTAGAGAAGATAGAGAGAAAATGAAAGATGTTCCCTATGCTTCAGCCATAGGCTCTATCATGTAATGCAATGCTGTGTACCAGACCTGATGTGTGCCTTGCTATAAGTCCAGAGGAGGTACCAAAGTAATCCAGGAGTGGATCACTGGACACGGTCAAGAACATCCTGAAATACCTGAAAAGGACTAAGGATATGTTTCTCGTATATGGAGGTGACAAAGAAGCTCATCGTAAATGGTTACGTGATGCAAGCTTTGACACTGATCCGGACGATTCTAAATCGCAAATCCGGATAACGTGTTTACTGAACGGTGGAGCTGTCAGTTGGTGCAGTTCTAAACCAAAGCGTCGTGGCGGGATCTACATGTGAAGCGAGTACATAGCTGCTTCGGAAGCAGCAAATGAAGGAGTCTGGATGAAGGAGTTCATATCCGATCTAGGTGTCATACCTAGTGCATCGGGTCCAATGAAAATCTTTTGTGACAATACTGGTGCCAATTGCCTGGCAAAGAATCCAGATTTCACAAGAACCAAGCACATCAAGAGACGCTTCAATTCCATCCGGGATCTAGTCCAGGTGGGAGACATAGAAATTTGCAAGATACATACGGATCTGAATGTTGCAGACCCGCTGACTAAGCCTCTTCCACGAGCAAAACATGATCAGCACCAAGGCTCCATGGGTGTTAGAATCATTACTGTGTAATCTAGATTATTGACTCTAGTGCAAGTGGGAGACTGAAGGAAATATGCCCTAGAGGCAATAATAAAGTTATTATTTATTTCCTTATATCATGATAAATGTTTATTATTCATGCTAGAATTGTATTAACCGGAAACATAATACATGTGTGAATACATAGACAAACAAATTGTCACTAGTATGCCTCTACTTCACTAGCTCGTTGATCAAAGATGATTATGTTTCCTAACCATAGACATAAGTTGTCATTTGATTAACGGGGTCACATCATTAGAAGAATGATGTGATTGACATGATCCATTCCGTTAGCTTAGCACTAATCGTTTAGTATTGTTGCTATTGCTTTCTTCATGTGACTTATACATGTTCCTATGACTATGAGATTATGCAACTCCCGTTTACCGAAGGAACACTTTGTGTGCTACCAAACATCACAACGTAACTGGGTGATTATCAAAGGTGCTCTACAGGTGTCTCCAAAGGTACTTGTTGGGTTGGCGTATTTCGAGATTAGGATTTGTCACTCCGAAATGTCGGAGAGGTATCTCTGGGCCCTCTCGGTAATGCACATCACTTAAGCCTTGCAAGCAATTACTACTAATGAGTTAGTGCGAGATGATGTATTACGAACGAGTAAAGAGACTTGCCAGTAATGAGATTGAACTAGGTATTGAGATACCGACGATCGAATCTCGGGCAAGTAACATACCGATGACAAAAAGAACAATGTATGTTGCTATGCGGTTTGACCGATAAAGATCTCCGTAGAATATGTGGGAGCCAATATGAGCATCCAGGTTCCGTTGTTGGTTATTGACCGGAGACGTGTCTCGGTCATGTCTACATAGTTCTCGAACCCGTAGGGTCCGCACGCTTAAGTTTCGATGACAGTTATATTATGAGTTTATATGTTTTGATGTACCTAAGGTTGTTCGGAGGTCCCGGATATGATCACGGACATGATGAGGAGTCTCGAAATGGTCGAGACATGAAGATTGATATATTGGAAGCCTATGTTTGGATATCGGAAGTGTTTCGGGTGAAATCGGGATTTTACCGGAGTACCGGGAGGTTACCGGAACCCCCCCCCCCCGGGGACTTAATGGGCCTTAGTGGGCTTAGTGGAAAAGGAGGGCAGCAAGAGGAGTATGGGGCGCGCCCCCTACGCCCAAACCGAATTGGTTTAGGGCAAGGGGGTCGGCCCCCTCTTTCCTTCTTCCCCCTCCCAAGTCCTATTCCAACTAGGAAAGGGGGGAGTCCTACTCCCGGTGGAGTAGGACTCCTCCTGGCGCGCCTATGCCCTGGCCGGCCGCACCCCCCCTTGCTCCTTTATATACAGGGGCAGGGGGCACCCTAGAGACACAACATTAGATCATTGATCTCTTAGCCGTGTGGCGGTGCCCCCTCCACCATAGTCCACCTCGATAATACTGTAGCGGTGCTTAGGCGAAGCCCTGCGTCGGTAGAACATCAACATCGTCACCACGCCGTCGTGCTGACGAAACTCTCCCTCAACACTCGGATGGATCGGAGTTCGAGGGACGTCATCGGCCTAAACGTGTGTTGAACTCGGAGGTGCCGTACTTCGGTTACTTGATCGGTCGGATCGTGAAGATGACGACTACATCAACCGCGTTGTGCTAACGCTTCCACTTTCTGTCTACGAGGGTACGTGACAACACTCTCCCCTCTCTTGCTATGAATCACCATGATCTTGCGTGTGTAGGAATTTTTTTGAAATTACTACGTTCCCCAACACATGTTACTTGACCATGACGAACCTACAAACTATGAGGAAGCGATGATGAGCCCAGACTCCGCGAAATGGCTTGAGGCCATGAAATCTGAGATGGGATCCATGTAAGAGAACAAAGTGTGGACTTTGGTTGACTTGCCCGATGATCGGCAAGCCATAGAGAATAAATGGATATTCAAGAGGAAGACAAACGCTGATAGTAGTGTTACTATCTACAAAGCTCGAATTATCGCAAAATGTTCCCGACAAGTTCAAGGTGTTGACTACGATAAGATTTTCTCACTCATATCGATGCTTAAAACTCTGTCCGAATGATGTTAGCAGTTGACAAATTTTATGAAATCTGGCAAATGGATGTCAAAACTTCATTCCTTAATGGATTTCTTAAAGAAGAGTTGTATATGATGCAACCAGAAGGTTTTGTCGATCCTAAAGGTGCTAACAAAATGTGCAAGCTCCAGTGATCCATCTATGGACTGGTGCAAGCATCTCGGAGTTGGAATATACGCTGTGATGAGTTGATCAAAGCATATAGTTTTATACAGATTTGCAGTGAAGCCTGTATTTACAAGAAAGTGAGTGGGAGCACTACAACATTTCTGATAATTATATGTTAATGACATATTGTTGATCGGAAATAATGTAGAATTTTCTAGAAAGCATAAAGGATTATTTGAAAGGAGTTTTCAAAGAAAGACCTCGGTGAAGCTGCTTACATACTGAGCATCAAGATCTGTAGAGATAGATCAAGACACTTGATAAGTTTTTTTCAATGAGTATATACCTTGACAAGATTTTGAAGTAGTTCAAAATGGAACAGTCCAAGAAACAGTTCTTGCCTGTGTTACAAGGTGTGAAATTGAGTAAGACTCAAAGCCCGACCACGAAAGAAGATAGAAAGAGAATGAAAGTCATTCCCTATGCCTCAGCCATAGGTTCTATAAATTATGACATGCTATTTATCAGATCTATTGTATACCCTACACTGAGTTTGGAAAGGGAGTAGAATAGTGATCCAGGAGTAGATCACTGGACAACGATCAAAATTATCCTTAATGGAATAAGGATATGTTTCTCAATTATGGAGGTGACAAAAGGTTCATTGTAAAGGGTTACATCGATGCAAGTTTTGACACTGATCCAGAAAACTCTAAGTCTCAATCTGGATACATATTGTAAGTGGGAGCAATTAGCTAGAGTAGCTCCGTGCAGAGCATTGTTGACATAGAAATTTGCAAAATACATACGGATCTGAATATGGCAGACCCATTAACTAAACTTCTCTCACAAGCAAAACATGATCACACCTTAGTACTCTTTGGGTGTTAAATTACATAGCTATGTGAACTAGATTATTGACTCTAGTAAACCCTTTGGGTGTTAGTCACATGGAGATGTGAACTAATCACATAAAGATGTGAACTATTGGTGTTAAATCACATGACGATGTGAACTAGATTATTGACTCTAGTGCAAGTGGGAGGCTGAAGGAAATATGCCCTAGAGGCAGAACTTATGACCTCCATGCATGCTGCGCGCAATGGCCACATTGCCTCCAGCCGATCAACCGCATCAAAAATCTTTATGACGGAGTTCTGGATGGTATTACCATCGATATGCTAACAACTTCATATTGTGTTCATGTATGAATTTCTTAGGGCGCAATTTGTGCTCGGATGTGAAATGACCCCACCCCTTGCGCTCCTGCCTAAGAAGTCCGCAGATATGGCCAACCACGCATTGCACAACAACTCATCCTCCTACACCGAGTACCCTACCATTCTTGCTCTAAAAAACTACATGAATTTCAAAAATAAGCTCAATGGCATTTGACCGTACACCTACTTGGCGTGGTGTCCACAATGGACCATGTCAATACGGGGTGGAGGATACCTGGCTGCAGATGGATCCTGGGTGGACGGGGACATAGTACAAGCGAGTGAGCGCATGGGTGGGGTTGCAGGCGCCCAGCCATGCCTACGCGGCATCTAGAGAGGTATAGTAGCCGCGTCAGAGGAGGAGGGTGTGGATGCAAAGCAAGGGGCCAGAAGGGCGGAGTGGGAGAGATTGGGACAGGGAAGGGGGAGTTGAGTGGGCCGAGGTGTCGGAGTCCTACTTGGTAGCAGTCCGGACTCCCGCAAAGCCCACCCCCACCCCCAGTTAGCTTCCAATTTGCGGGGAAAGGATGTCCGGGCCACTCCGCGGACCGATAAGGTCTCGCGTTGGATGGCAGAATGGGTCCGGACAGCTCGGTCCAGATTGATGTGTGTATTTTTGGGGTCGGCATTGGAGATGCCCTAAAGACGAGAAACATATTTTTTCTACCTCTCCTACCTACACTCCTATAAAATTTTACTCCTGATTGGAAATAAAAACATTTACTACAACACCTAGGCTTACCCCATTACTACACCCTCCTGACCTGTCCCTCCTTCTCCGTCGTACATTCCTATTTAGGGTGTGTTTGGTTTGCGTAGCGGAGTGGAATGAAACGTAGAACAATTCTGTGATGCTATGGTGTTCCAAAATTATCAAGTGTCAAACTATTTTGGCGTTAAATATTTCCTTTTATATGATGAGATTCATTACTGAATTTTCCAATTAACTTTCTCTCTGAACCCAAGGTATATGCTTGATTTGTGTGCTTATATCGATACTAATGATAGATTTTGGCGATAGAGTATGTGTGTTATACATAAGAGAGGCTACCATGAGGTGAGCTCAAACAAATTTCATAAATTTCATCTCTCCAACCAAACACTGAGATGGAACCATTGCATTATACCATTTGACTGCAACCATACGAAGAACCAAACCTACCATTTACATTAGAGTGGAACCACGGTATTCCATTCTACTTGGTTCCTCAACCAAACACATCCTAAAGACCACAAGTGCTTCATACATATATTCTCGCACGTAGAGCAACATGAGAGAACGGGTAGAAAAAACGAGGCCCATTACCTGAGAGACAACCCACACCGAGACATGAGGTGTCCCAACCTCCAATACCAAGGACAATGCGAGTAGCCAAGGCGGGGCCTTTATGAAGGGAACAATGTCTCAACGCAGCTCCCGCCTGTTCCGATGAGCCTGAATCAGGGTCTCCCCTGGGTCACTAAGAGGGAGCATGGTCAGGGCCATGATAGCGCACCCAAGGAATATATGACACCCGTAAGTGTCGTCGCAGGCAGCATCGGCCAGCCGAGCGGTGATTTTTGCCCTGGCTTGTGACCGATATGTAGAGCCGCCGCCCAACGCCGGCCACAACTGGATATCCTCGCCGCACTGAAGCAAAGACCATCGGATTGCCACCCAGAGTCGCCGCCCTAGGATCCGGAAGCAACAATGCATTTGGAAAACGATCAACTGTCAAACCATTTTTTGTGAAATTTATTTTCATTTCATGAGATTGATTACTGAAATTTTTCGGTACACTTTCTCAACGAACTGAAAGCGTAAGCTTGATATGTGGACGCGGGGTATGTGAGCTTGAGCTCGGGTAAACAGTAAAATCAAGAAAATAATCAAGTGTCAAACTATTTTTAGTGTTAAATATTTTTTTATGAGATTCATTACTAAATTTTCCGATGGACTTCCTCAACTAACATAAGGTACAAGCTTGATTTGTCTGCTTATATTGATATGTTGTACATTTTGGCGATATATATTCTTTGCCTGTTATACATACAAAAGGTACCACCAGGTGAGCTCAAATTTTATTTCTTTGCATTTCATCTCTCCAACCAAACACAGAGGAGAAACCATTCCATTCTAGAAAAGTTGTGGCTACACGTAGGTATACAGAGGAGGAACCATTCCATTTCATCTCTCCAACCAAACACAGAGGAGGAACCATTTCCAATTGTACATTGCACCCATGATGAATAGTTAAATAAAAATTAACATACAAAATTGACTCACTACACTTTGAACGGAACCATGACATTCCATTCTACTTGGTTTCTCGACCAACCACGGACTAAAAGACCATAAGTGCATCAGTATGAGCATCTTCTTGCACACAGCAGCGCAAGACGACGGGTAGAATCTAGAGCCAAAAAGTTCACCCTAGGTACCAAAGCATCAGCAGGGCGCGCGTTTCTCATGCTGTCGAATCGGCCTCAGGAGCGCTGGCGCCTGACCCGGACGGGGACGGTGCGCCGGCAGACCCGTATGATGCCCCTGATGATGGCGAGTCGGCAGCCCCGGAAGATGGAGCGTCCGCGTCCGATGGGGATGACGACGGTGCATCGGCAGCTGGCCCGCTGGCGGCGCCGTAGGAGGAGGCCGGCGCGTCAGCTGACGGTGAGTCGGAGGTTTGTGCGTTCGAGGGTGCCGATGCATCGGCGGATGGTGCTTCGGAGCCCGATGCGCTGGAGCCGTAGGAGCCCGACGCGCTGGAGCCAGAGGAGCCCAACGCGCTGGCACTGTCGGACGACTCAGGTGCGCTGGAGCTGTACGAGCCCGACGCGCTGGAGCCGTAGGAGCCCGACGCGCTGGCACCGTAGGAGTCCGGCGCGCTGGCGCCGTAGGATCCTGAAGTGCTGCCTTCCCACGCCGTGGGTGCCACCGCGCCGCCGGCGGCGGGCATGGAGCCAGACGCCTCGGTGATGAGGTCGAGCGTGACGCGGAGCAGCTTCTCGAACTCGAGGCTCTTGGTTACGACGGCGTTCTTGACGTCGCTGATGGGCGCGTCCTTGCAGGTCTCCTCACAGGTGTTGGAGCCGCCCAGCGTCGCGGACAGCCACGACTTGATCTCGAGGAACTTGGCGCAGGTGGGCTCGCGGGTGAGGGCGCTCAGGTGCGCCACCGTCTCCTCAATGTCGTCGGAGCAGCCGTCGAGGCACTTGAACAAGGTGTCCTCCTTGACGCCGGTGAGCTCGTGGTGAGCGAACGCTGCCACCGTGGTGCCCACCTCCTTGGCCACGTACACGGACAGCTCGGCCAGCCGGCGCGCGTCCGCTGTCCGGCTCTCCGGGTTGGTCGTCAGCGACTGGATGCACACTTTAGGGAACAGCGTCTTGTTGCACGCGTCCTGGAGGTTGTCGCTGTAGGGAGTGGGCTGGGCGACAGGGACGGCGATGGCGAGGAGCAGGAGCACGACGAGGCGAGGCAGGCCGGCCATGGCTGACGCTGAGCGCTAATTGATTCCTGGTGCATGTGTCTCTCCTCCTGTTTGGAGCGACGGACGGTGAAACTGCATAGGGTTTTATATACGAGTTGTTTGCCATCTCTTTTGACGGGCAAAGTGGACGGTCGGGGGCTCGTCTCGCTGCATGCATGGTTTGGAATGGCTTCCGGAGAGAGGAGCATGCCTCCGGCGACAAGTGTTGGACCACTCCTTTGGTTTCAACTATATGTGTGGCTGTCAATTAATTTAGCTAGCTACCATGAGGACGGTATCCAGGGCAACCCAGTAATTTGTGCACCATGTCTAACATGCGTTTTGGCAGTGGCACAGTCACCTCCCTTCCCCTGCCATGTCTAATACTGGAAGCTTTGGGTTATGGCGGGGGCAAAGAGCGAAATGCTTGTGTAACTTGATGCCATGAGAGTAACGGCTTTGCATGCTTGGCCCTCGGCTGTCTTGTAACAACTCTCTTAATTATTATTTTTTTGCGGGAAAACAACTCTCTTAATTATTGAAATGAGGCAAGTCTTTTGTCTTTTGCCTCGTCTTTCAAAAAGAAAAAAAATACTGGAATCCAAAACTTTGTCTATTGTAAGGTTGTTTGCCGAGTGCATTTCGTCATGTACTAGGCAAATATGGCATTTGCCGTCCACGAAAAAACACTAAAATGTTACTCGTCAAATCGCATGTTTGCCAAGTTCCGCTACATGGCACTCATCAACGGGAAAGTATCCGGTGCTCCCAGCCTTGGAGTACTCCCGATACTCCAATGTCAATAAATATTTTTTTTAATATTTCAAAAAATTCCGAAAAAATTATGAATGTTCATAATGAATGTGACTACAAGCCCTAAAAGTTTCAGGTCCAAACTTGGATCAACATTGAGAAACAAAAATGTGAAATCTAGGATGACTAGTGTAAAGAAGAGACAAAAGCAACATTGATACAATTCAGATCTGTATTTTTCTTTTTTGTTTCTCAATGTACATTTCGATGTTGGATCTAAAATTTTTATGGGATGTAGTGACATTCCTTGTGAACATTCTCTTTTTTTCCGGATTTTTTTGAAAAATATTTAAAAATGTCTTTTGACATTGGAGCACTGGGAGTACCCCAAGGCTAGGAGCACTGGATACTTTCCCAGGGGAAATATCTAGTACTCCCACCCCTAGGGTGGTCACGGTGCTCCAAACTCGGTAGCACATTTTAAAATATTCAAAAAATTCTGAAAAAAATCTAGCACATTGACACAACATCAATGTATCTTGTTAAAAAAATTCAAATCAAAATTCGAAACATTGCTCGAGATACAAAAATGACAAAATGGATATCAATGAGATAATGGGCCTAATCTAAGGCCCAACTTAAGTTGCGTACTATTTACTGTCGAATTTTTCATTTATGTTTCTGAAGCTACGTTTCGGATTTTGATATCAATTTTTTTTGACAACATACTTTGATATTGCGTCAATGTGTTGGATTTGTTTTAGAATTTTTCGAACATTTAAAAATGTGCTATAGAATTTTGGAGCACCGGGAGCACCCTAGGGGTGGGAGTACCAGATATTTCCCCCACCAACCACATGCTTTTACGAGTTTCTGCCATGTGGCACTGGGCAAACATATTTTTCTTTTTCTACACCCTTGTTTTGCACATTATTGGTTTTCCTTTTTGCATTTATGCCTAATTCTTTTTTATTAGTTATATTTATTTATTTTGTATTGTTTTCTTTCCCCTCTCCCTTTTATAGTCATTTAGTACATTTTTAGTCATTTAGTGTATATAATTAAAATTTAAACTGCAAGTCCGTGGAAAAACGTAAAAGTTGGGTTAATAATCCTATTTGTGTTCTTAAGTCCATGTTTAAGACTTATCCAATAAAGGAAAAGAAAATTCAAACATCTGGGTGCCAAGACTCGACTCCGAGCATAGCATGATGGTTGTTTATTTATTCTAAAAAATGCAAACGAAGTCTTGAAAAATGAAACTTGGCACCGTGCCCTTATATGGCATCAATATGTTCTAGTAAATAGTTGACAAGGTTTCATGAAATTTGTGGCAAACACTACTTAGAAACTGGACCATCTTTGAGTAAGAATCTAGGTTTCAAGAGGAAAAGCCATGTTTGAAGGCCAAGTGATGGTTGCTTCATCGGTTGACCTTGAATTCTTGTCTACACTCAATATACATCATTACTGTTGGGTAACGTAGCAATAATTCAAAATTTTCCTACGTGTCACCAAGGTCAATCTATGGAGTCATCTAGCTACGGGAGGAGTGGATCTACATACCCTTGTAGATCGCGCGCGGAAGCGTTCAAGAGAACGGGGTTGATGAAGGCGTACTCGACGTGATCCAAATCACCGATGATCCTAGCGCCAAACGGACGGCACCTCCGCGTTCAACACACGTACGGAGCAGCGACGTCTCCTCCTTCTTGATCCAGCAAGGGGGGAGGAGAGGTTGATGGAGATCCAGCAGCCGACGGCGGCGTCGTATGGTAAGTAGCGGGATTCCAACAGGGCTTCGCCAAGCGTGCCGGAGGAGGGAGATGTGTCATGGGAGGGAGAGGGAGGTCGCAGGGCTCAGGATTGGGCTGCCCTCCCTTCCCCCACTATATATAGGGCCAAGGGAGAGGGGGGGGCGCAGCCTTGGCCCTTCCTCCAAGGAAGGGTGCGGCCAGGGAGGAGTCCCTCCTCCCCAAGGCACCTCGGAGGTGCCTTCCCCCTTTAGGACTCTTCCTCTCCCTTGATTCTTGGCGCATGGGCCTCTTGGGGCTGGTGCCCTTGGCCCATATAGGCCAAGGCGCACCCCCTACAGCCCATGTGTCCCCCCGGGGCAGGTGGCCCCACCCGGTGGACTCTCCGGGACCCTTCGGGTGGTCCCGGTACAATACCGGTGACCCCGAAACTTGTCCCGATGGCCGAAACAGCACTTCCTATATATAATTCTTTACCTCTAGACCATTTCGGAACTCCTCGTGACATCCGGGATCTCATCCGTGTGAGAGAGATTTTCAGGTTACCGCATACTAATATCTCTATAACCCTAGCGTCACCGAACCTTAAGTGTGTAGACCCTACGGGTTCGGGAGACATGCAGACATGACCGAGATGACTCTCCGGTCAATAACCATCAGCGGGATCTGGATACCCATGTTGGCTCCCACATGTTCCACGATGATCTCATCGGATGAACCACGATGTCAAGGACTTAATCAATCCCGTATACAATTCCCTTTGTCTATCGGTATGTTACTTGCCCGAGATTCGATCGTCGGTATACTATACCTTGTTCAATCTCGTTACCGGCAAGTCTCTTTACTCGTTCCGTAACACATCATCCCGTGATCAACTCCTTGATCACATTGTGCACATTATGATGATGTCCTACCGAGTGGGCCAGAGATACCTCTCCGTTTACACGGAGTGACAAATCCCAGTCTCGATTCGTGCCACCAACAGACACTTTCGGAGATACCTGTAATGTACCTTTATAGCCACCCAGTTACGTTGTGATGTTTGGCACACCCAAAGCACTCCTACGGTATCCGGGAGTTGCACAATCTCATGGTCTAAGGAAATGATACTTGACATTAGAAAAGCTTTAGCATACGAACTACATGATCTTGTGCTAGGCTTAGGATTGGGTCTTGTCCATCACATCATTCTCCTAATGATGTGATCCCGTTATCAATGACATCCAATGTCCATGGTCAGGAAACCGTAACCATCTATTGATCAACGAGCTAGTCAACTAGAGGCTTACTAGGGACATGGTGTTGTCTATGTATCCACACATGTATCTGAGTTTCCTATCAATACAATTATAGCATGGATAATAAACGATTATCATGAACAAGGAAATATAATAATAATCAATTTATTATTGCCTCTAGGGCATATTTCCAACAGTCTCCCACTTGCACTAGAGTCAATAATCTAGTTCACATCGTCATGTGATTAACACTCACAGGTCACATCGCCATGTGACCAACATCCAAAGAGTTTACTAGTGTCACTAAACTAGTTCACATCATCATGTGATTAAGACTCAATGAGTTCTGGGTTTGATCATGTTTTGCTTGTGAGACAGGTTTTAGTCAACGGGTCTGCAACATTCAGATCCATATGTACTTCGCAAAATTCTATGTCATCTTGTAGATTCAACTACTACGCTACATTTGGAGCTATTCCAAACAACTGTTCTACTATACGAATCCAGTTTACTATTCAGAATAATCTGGATTAGTGTCAAAGTTTGCATCGGCGTAACCCTTTACGACGAACTCTTTTACCACCTCCATAATCGAGAAAATTCCTTATTACACTAGTTACTAAGGATAACTTTGACCGCTTTCTTGTGATCCATTCTTGGATCACTCTTGTACCCCTTGACTGACTCATGGCAAGGCACACTTCAGGTGCGGTACACAGCATAGCATACTGTAGAGAGCCTATGATAAAAGCATAGGGGATGACCTTCGTCCTTCCTCTTTCTTCTGCCGTGGTCGAGCTTTAAGTCTTAACTTCATACCTTACAACTCAGGCAAGAACTCCTTCTTTGACTGATCCATCTTGAACACCTTCAAGATCATGTCAAGGTATGTGCTCATTTGAAAGTACCATTAAGAATTTTGATCTATCCTTATAGATCTTGATGCTCAATGTTCAAGTAGCTTAATCCAGGCTTTCCATTGAAAAATACTTTCCAAATAACCCTATATGCTTTCCAGAAATTCTACGTCATTTCTGATCAACAATATGTCAACATATATTTATCAGAAATTCTATAGTGCTCCCACTCACTTCTTTGGAAATACAAGTTTCTCATAAACTTTGTATACACCCAAAATCTTTGATCATCTCATCAAAGCATACATTCCAACTCCGAGATGCTTACTCCAGTCCTTAGAAGGATTGCTGGAGCTTTGCATACTTATTAGCATCTTTCAGGATTGACAAAACCTTCCGGTTGTATCACATACAACCTTTCCTCAAGAAAATCGTCGAGGAAACAATGTTTTGACATCCTATCTGCAAGATTTCATAAATAATGCAGTAATCGCTAATATAATTCCAACAGACTCTTAGCATCGCTACGAGTGAGAAAGTCTCATCGTAGTCAACTCCTTGAACTTGTCGGAAAACATCTTAACGACAAGTCGAGCTTTCTTATGGTGATACTTACCATCATTGTTCCGTCTTCCTTTTAAAATCCATCTGCACTCAACAGCCTTAACGACCATCGAGCTGTTCTGCCAAAGTCTACACTTTGTTTTCATACATGGATCCTCTCCTCGATTTTATGCCTCGAGCCATTTCGGAATCCGGCCCACCATCGCTTCTCCATAGCTCGTAGGTTCATTGTTGTCTAGCAACATGACTTCCAAGACAGGATTACGTACCACTCTGAGTAGTACGCATCCTTTCATCCCACGAGGTTTGGTAGTGACTTGATTTGAAGTTTCATGATCACTATCATAAGCTTCCACTTCAATTGGTGTAGGTGCCACAGGAACAACTCCCTGTGCTCTGCCACACACTAGTGAAGAGACGGTTTTAATAACCTCATCAAGTCTCCACCATTCCTCCCACTCATTCTTTCGAGAGAAACTTTTCCTCGAGAAAGGACCCGATTCTAGAAACAATCCCTTATTACTTTCGGATCTGAGACAGGAGGTAAACCCAACTGTTTTTGGGTGTCCTATGAAGATGCATTTATCCGCTTTGGGTTCGAGCTTATCAGCCTGAAACTTTTTCACATAAGCGTCGCAGCCCCAAACTTTTAAGAAATGACAGCTTAGGTTTCTCTAAACCATAGTTCATACGGTGTCATCTCATCGGAATTACGTGGTGCCCTATTTAAAGTGAATGTGGTTGTCTTTAATGCCTAACCCATAAACTATCGTGGTAATTCGATAAGAGACATCATGGTATGCATCATATCCAATAGGGTGCAGTTATGATGTTCGGACACACCATCACACTATGGTGTTCCAGGCTGTATTAGTTGTGAAACAATTTCCACAATGTCTTAATTCTGTGCCAAACTCGTAATTCAGATATTCATCTCTATGATCATATCATAGATATTTTATCCTCTTGTCACGACGATCTTTCAACTTCACCCTGAAATTACTTGAACCTTTCAATAATTCAGACTCGTGATTCATCAAGTAAATATACTCAACATCTACTCAAATCATCTGTGAAGTAAGAACATAACGATATCCACTACATGCCTCAGCACTCATTGGACTGCACACATCAAAATGTATTACTTCCAACAAGTTGCTTTCTAGTTCCATTTTACTGAAAAACGAGGCTTTCAGTCATCTTGCCCATGTGGTATGATTTGCATGTCTCAAGTGATTCAAAATCAAGTGAGTCCAAACGTCCATTTGCATGGAGTTTCTTCATGCATATACACCAATAGACATGGTTCGCATGCCTCAAACTTTTCAAAAACGAGTGAGCCCAAAGATCCATCAACATGGAGCTTCTTCATGCGTTTTATACCGATATGACTTACGTGGCAGTGCCACAAGTAGGTGGTACTATCATTACTATCTTTTGGCATGAACATGTGTATCACTCGATCGAGATTCAATAAACCATTCATTTTAGGCGTAAGACCATTGAAGGTTTTATTCAAATAAACAGAGTAACAATTATTCTCATTAAATGAATAACCGTATTGCGATAGTCATAATTGATTTGATTCTATCAATACTTTGAACACCAAATAACCATTATTTAGGTTTAACACCAATCTCGATGGTAGAGGGAGCGTGCGATGCTTGATCATATCAACATTGGAAACACTTCCAACACATATCGTCAGCTCACCTTTAGCTAGACTCCGTTTATTCCGTAGCTTTTATTTCGAGTTACTAACACTTAGCAACTGAACCGGTATCTAATATCCTGGTGCTACTAGGAGTACTAGTAAAGTACACATCAACACTGTATATCCAATATACTTCTATCGACCTTGCCAACCTTCTCATCTACCAAGTATCTAGGGTAATTCTGCTCCAGTGGTTGTTCCCCTTATTACAAAAGCACTTAGTCTCGGGTTTGGGTTCAACCTTGGGTTTCTTCACTAGAGCAGCAGCTGAATTGCCATTTCATGAAGTATCCCTTCGTGCCCTTGCCCTTCTTGAAACTAGTGGTTTCACCAACCATCAACAATTGATGCTCCTTCTTGATTTCTACTTTTGCGGTGTCAAACATCGCGAATATCTCAAGGATCATCATATATGTCCCTGATATATCATAGTTCATCACGAAGCTCTAGCAGCTTGGTGGTAATGACTTCGGAGAACCATCACTATTTCATCTGGAAGATCAACTCCCACTCGATTCAAGCGATTGTTGTACTCAGACAATCTGAGCACAAGCACAACAATTGAGCTTTTCTCCCTTAGTTTGCAGGCTAAGAAAATCGTCGGAGGTCTTATACCTCTTGACGTGGGCACGAGCCTGAAATCCCAATTTCAGCCCTCGAAACATCTCATATGTTTCGCGACGTTTCAAAACGTCTTCGGTGCCTCAACTCTAAACCGTTTAACTGAACTATCACGTAGTTATCAAAACGTGTATGTCAGATGTTCGCAACATCCACAGACAACGTTCGAGGTTCAGCACACTGAGCGGTGCATTAAGGACATAAGCCTTCTATGAAGCAATGAGGACAATCCTCAGTTTACGGACCTAGTCCGCATAATTGCTACTATCAACTTTCAACTAAATTTTCTCTAGGAACATATCTAAATAGTAGAAATGAAGCGCGAGCTACGACATAATTTGCGAAGACCTTTTGACTATGTTCAGGATAATTAAGTTCATCTTATGAACTCCACTCAGATAGACATCCCTCTAGTCATCTAAGTGATTACATGAACGAGTCAACTAGGCCGTGTCCGATCATTCACGATGAGACGGACTAGTCATCATCGTGAACATCTTCATGTTGATCGTATCTACCATACGGACTCATGCTCGACCTTTCGGTCTTCTGTGTTCCGGAGGCCCATGTCTGTACACATGCTAGGCTCGTCAAGTCAACCTAGTGTTTCGCGTGTGTAAATCTGTCTTACACCCGTTGTATGGTGAACGTAGAATCTATCACACCCGATCATCACGTTGGTGCTTCGAAACGACGAACTTTCGCAACGGTGCACAGTTAGGGGAACACTTTCTTGAAATTTTAATGAGGGATCATCTATTTACTACGTTGTTCTTAAGCAAATTAAGATGTATAAACATGATAAACATCACATGCAATCAAATAATAGTGACATGATATGGCCAATTATCATATAGCTCCTTTGATCTCCATCTTGGGGCTCCATGATCATCTTGTCACCGGCATGACACCATGATCTCCATCATCATGATCTCCATCATCGTGTCTTCATGAAGTTGTCTCGCCAACTATTACTTCTACTACTACAGCTAACGATTAGCAATAAAGTAAAGTAATTACATGACGTTTATGTTGACACGCAGGTCATAAATAAATTAAGACAACTCCTATGGCTCCTGCCGGTTGTCATACTCATCGACATGCAAGTCGTGATTCCTATTACAAGAACATGATCAATCTCATACATCACATATATCATTCATCACATCCTTTTGGCCATATCACATCACATATATCATTCATCACATCCTTTTGGCCATATCACATCACATAGCATACCCTGCAAAAACAAGTTAGACGTCCTCTAATTGTTGTTTGCATGTTTTACGTGGCTGCTATGGGTTTCTAGCAAGAACGTTTCTTACCTACGCAAAAACCACAACGTGATATGCCAATTGCTATTTACCCTTCATAAGGACCCTTTTCATCGAATCCGATCCGACTAAAGTGGGAGAGACAGACACCCGCCAGCCACCTAATGCAACTAGTGCATGTCAGTCGGTGGAACCGGTCTCACGTAAGCGTACGTGTAAGGTTGGTCCGGGCCGCTTCATCCCACGATGCCGCCGAATCAAGATAAGACTAGTAACGGCAAGCATATTGAACAAAATCAACGCCCACAACTACTTTGTGTTCTACTCGTGCATAGAAACTACGCATAGACCTAGCTCATGATGCCACTGTTGGGGAACGTAGCAATAATTCAAAAAATTTCCACGTGTCACCAAGATCAATCTATGGAGTCATCTAGCAACGAGGGAGGAGTGGATCTACATACCCTTGTAGATCGCGCGCGGAAGCGTTCAAGAGAACGGGGTTGATGGAGTCGTACTCGTCGTGATCCAAATCACCGATGATCCTAGCGCCGAACGGACGCACCTCCGCGTTCAACACACGTACGGAGCAGCGACGTCTCCTCCTTCTTGATCCAGCAAGGGGGGAGGAGAGGTTGATGGAGATCCAACAACGACGGCGTGGTGGTGGAAGTAGCGGGATTCCAACAGGGCTTCGCCAAGCGCTGCGGGAGGAGGGAGATGTGTCATGGGAGGGAGAGGGAGGCGCCAGGGCTTAGGTGGTGCCCTCCCTTCCCCCCACTATATATAGGGCCAAGGGAGAGGGGGGCGCAGCCTTGGCCCTTCCTCCAAGGAAGGGTGCGGCCAGGGAGGAGTCCCTCCTCCCCAAGGCACCTCGGAGGTGCCTTCCCCCTTTAGGACTCTTCCTTTCCCTCTTCTCTTGGCGCATGGGCCTCTTGGGGCTGGTGCCCTTGGCCCATATAGGCCAAGGCGCACCCCTACAGCCCATGTGGCCCCCGGGGCAGGTGGCCCCACCCGGTGGACCCCGGGACCCTTCCGGTGGTCCCGGTACAATACCGGTGACCCCGAAACTTGTCCCGATGGCCGAAATAGCACTTCCTATATATAATTCTTTACCTCCGGACCATTCCGGAACTCCTCGTGACGTCCGGGATCTCATTCGGGACTCCGAACAACTTTCGGGTTACCGCATACTAATATCTCTATAACCCTAGCGTCACCGAACCTTAAGTGTGTAGACCCTACGGGTTCGGGAGACACGTAGACATGACCGAGACGTTCTCCGGTCAATAACCAACAGCGGGATCTGGATACCCATGTTGGCTCCCACATGTTCCACGATGATCTCATCGGATGAACCACGATGTCAAGGACTTAATCAATCCCGTATACAATTCCCTTTGTCTAGCGGTACGATACTTGCCCGAGATTCGATCGTCGGTATCCCGATACCTTGTTCAATCTCGTTACCGGCAAGTCTCTTTACTCGTTCCGTAACACATCATCCCGTGATCAACTCCTTGATCACATTGTGCACATTATGATGATGTCCTACCGAGTGGGCCCAGAGATACCTCTCCGTTTACACGGAGTGACAAATCCCAGTCTCGATTCGTGCCAACCCAACAGACACTTTCGGAGATACCCGTAGTGCACCTTTATAGCCACCCAGTTACGTTGTGACGTTTGGCACACCCAAAGCACTCCTACGGTATCCGGGAGTTGCACAATCTCATGGTCTAAGGAAATGATACTTGACATTAGAAAAGCTTTAGCATACAAACACAGATCTTGTGCTAGGCTTAGGATTGGGTCTTGTCCATCACATCATTCTCCTAATGATGTGATCCCGTTATCAATGACATCCAATGTCCATGGTCAGGAAACCGTAACCATCTATTGATCAACGAGTAGTCAACTAGAGGCTTACTAGGGACATGGTGTTGTCTATGTATCCACACATGTATCTGAGTTTCCTATCAATACAATTATAGCATGGATAATAAACGATTATCATGAACAAGGAAATATAATAATAATCAATTTATTATTGCCTCTAGGGCATATTTCCAACAACATAAGCCTTGCAAGCATTACAACTAAAGTGTTAGTTGTGAGATGATGTACTACGGAACGAGTAAAGAGACTTGCCGATAACGAGATTGAACTAGGTATTGGATACCGACGATCGAATCTCGGGCAAGTAACATACCGATGACAAAGGGAACAACGTATTTTGTTATGCGGTCTGACCGATAAAAGATCTTCGTAGAATATGTAGGAGCCAATATGGGCATCCAGGTCCCGCTATTGGTTATTGACCGGAGACGTATCTCGGTCATGTCTACATTGTTCTCGAACCGTAGGGTCCGACCGGCTTAAAGTTACCGATGACAGTTTCATTATGAGTTTATGTATTTTGATGTACCGAAGGTTGTTCGGAGTCCCGGATGTGATCACGGACATGACGAGGAGTCTCGAAATGGTCGAGACATAAAGATCGATATATTGGATGACTATATTCGGACACCGAAATTGTTCCGGGTGATTTCGGATAAAATCGGAGTGCCGGAGGGGTTACCGGAACCCCCCGAGGAAGTAATGGGCCTTATTGGGCCTGAGGGGAGAGAGAGGGCAGCAGCCCAGGAGGTGGCGCCCCCCCCTCATGGGGAGTCCGAATAGGACTAGGAGGGGGGGCGCGGCCCCCCTTTCCCTCTCCCTCTCCCTCTCTTTCCTTTCTCCTCCCTATTCCTAGTTGGACTAGGAAAGGGGAATCCTACTCCCACTAGGAAAAGGACTCCCCCCCTCTCCTTGGCGCACCCAAGGGCCGGCCGGCCTCCCCCTTGCTCCTTTATATACGGGGGCAGGGGGGCACCCTAGAAAACACAAGTTGATCTTCGTGATCGTTTTTTAGCCGTGTGCGGTGCCCCCCTCCATGATATTACATCTCGATCATATTGTAGTGGTGCTTAGGCGAAGCCCTGCGACAGTTGAACATCAAGATCGTCACGCTGACGAAACTCCTCCCCGAAGCTTTGCTGGATCGGAGCCCGGGGTGCGTCATCGAGCTGTACGTGTGTCAAGAACTCGGAGGTGCCGGAGTAACGGTGCTTGGATCGGTTGGACCGGGAAGACGTACGACTACTTCCTCTACGTTGCATCAACGCTTCCACTTCAGTCTACGAGGGTACGTAGACAACACTCTCCCCTCTCGTTGCTATGCATCACCATGATCTTGCGTGTGCGTAGAATTTTTTTTGAAATTACTATGTTCCCCAACAGTGGTATTAGAGCTTAGGTTTTATGTGTTGATGTTATATGCACGAGTAGAACACAATTGAGTTGTGGGCGATATAAGTCATATTGCTTACCAGCATGTCATACTTTGGTTAGGTGGTATTGTTGGATGAAGCGGCCCGGACCGACATCACGCGTACGCTTACGCGAGACCGTTCTCCCGACGTGCTTTGCACATAGGTGGCTTGCGGGTGACAGTTTCTCCAACTTTAGTTGAACTGAGTGTGGCTACGCCCGGTCCTTGCGAAGGTTAAAACAGCACCAACTTGACAAACTATCGTTGTGGTTTTGATGCGTAGGTAAGATTGGTTCTTGCTTAAGCCCGTAGCAGCCACGTAAAACTTGCAACAACAAAGTAGAGGACGTCTAACTTGTTTTTGCAGGGCATGTTGTGATGTGATATGGTCAAGACATGATGCTAAATTTTATTGTATGAGATGATCATGTTTTGTAACCGAGTTATCGGCAACTGGCAGGAGCCATATGGTTGTCGCTTTATTGTATGCAATGCAATCGCGCTGTAATGCTTTACTTTATCACTAAGCGGTAGCGATAGTCGTGGAAGCATAAGATTGGCGAGACGACAACGATGCTACGATGGAGATCAAGGTGTCGCGCCGGTGACGATGGTGATCATGACGGTGCTTTGGAGATGGAGATCACAGGCACAAGATGATGATGGCCATATCATATCACTTATATTGATTGCATGTGATGTTTATCTTTTATGCATCTTATCTTGCTTTGATTGACGGTAGCATTATAAGATGATCTCTCACTAAAATTATCAAGAAGTGTTCTCCCTGAGTATGCACCGTTGCGAAAGTTCTTCGTGCTGAGACACCACGTGATGATCGGGTGTGATAGGCTCTACGTTCAAATACAACGAGTGCAAAACAGTTGCACACGCGGAATACTCAGGTTATACTTGACGAGCCAAGCATATGCAGATATGGCCTCTGAACACGGAGACCGAAAGGTCGAGCGTGAATCATATAGTAGATATGATCAACATAGTGATGTTCACCAATGGAACTACTCCATCTCACGTGATGATCGGACATGGTTTAGTTGATTTGGATCACGTGATCACTTAGAGGATTAGAGGGATGTCTATCTAAGTGGGAGTTCTTTAAGTAATTTGATTAATTGAACTTAAATTTATCATGAACTTAGTACCTGATAGTATCTTGCTTATGTATGTTTGATTGTAGATAGATGGCCCATGCTGTTGTTCCGTTGAATTTTAATGCGTTCCTTGAGAAAGCAAAGTTGAAAGATGATGGTAGCAATTACACGGACTGGGTCCGTAACTTGAGGATTATCCTCATTGCTGCACAGAAGAATTACGTCCTGGAAGCACCGCTGAGTGCCAGGCCTGCTGCTGGAGCAACACCAGATGTTATGAACGTCTGGAAGAGCAAAGCTGATGACTACTCGATAGTTCAGTGTGCCATGCTTTACGTCTTAGAATCGGGACTTCAACGACGTTTTGAACGTCATGGAGCATATGAGATGTTCCAGGAGTTGAAGTTAATATTTCAAGCAAATGCCCGGATTGAGAGATATGAAGTCTCCAATAAGTTCTATAGCTGCAAGATGGAGGAGAACAGTTCTGTCAGTGAGCATATACTCAAAATGTCTGGGTATAATAATCACTTGATTCAGATGGGAGTTAATCTTCCAGATGATTGCGTCATTGACAGAATTCTCCAATCACTGCCACCAAGCTACAAGAGCTTCGTGATGAACTATAATATGCAAGGGATGAATAAGACTATTCCTGAGCTCTTCGCAATGCTGAAAGCTGCGGAGGTAGAAATCAAAAAGGAGCATCAAGTGTTGATGGTCAACAAGACCACTAGTTTC